>NC_069499.1:28969911-29154010 GCF_027579735.1 Bombina bombina | reverse complement strand
AATCACAACTCCCAGAAAGAGACCCCTCTCGGGACAGGGGGAAAAAGAGAGGAGTCGGCTCTCCTCTCTTATCATATAATAGAGTATAAATCCCCCCCCCCCCTTTTTTTTTTTTGTGTTTTTTTTTTCTTTCTTTTTTTTTTTTCTCTCCTCTCTCTTCCTTCTCTCCCTCTCTCTCCCCCTCCCCTCCTTTTTTCTCCCTCCCTGCGCTTTCGTATTTTATTATCTAATCTTAACCGATAGGGGAACATGACAAAGCCATTAGATAAATTTAGGTGAATTTCATGGAATGTGGGAGGAATCTCAACCCCTATAAAAAGAAAAGCCATGGTCTCACACATGCGAAAATTACAGGCAGATATCATCTTTCTGCAAGAAACACATCTTAGTCTAGAAGAAGCAATGAAATTGAGAGGTTCTTGGATTAAGGAGGTAATTGCCTCACCCAGTATCAGAAGGAAAAGAGGGGTGGCAGTACTGTTAGGCAAAAGATTAGAATATGACATACTTCAGACAAGGAGTGACCCAGAGGGGAGATTCATAATGATGAAAATCCGAATAGCCAAACAAATATATACACTGTGTAATTTATATGCACCTAACGAATTGGATTATGAGTTTTGGAATCTAATGCAATCTACTATTCTGTCTTACACAGAAGGGTTTCTGATAATGGGAGGGGACTTTAACATGGCCCCACAATCTCCCTTGGACAGAATGAGATATGGCAGCAGACAATTGAAGGTAAAAAAGGACAAGCTAGAAACAAAAATTTTTAAGAACCTCTTTCAGAATCTGTCAGTCAAAGACATCTGGCGGACACAAAACCCCGATGTCCGAGACTATACCTGTTTATCTAGGGTACACAAAACCTTATCCAGAATAGACTTATTTCTAGCTGACGAGAGACTTTGCTCAAAGAATATAACAGCAGGAATCACACCCATAATAATCTCAGATCATTCTCCTATCTTCCTTGAGATACACTTAAATATGCTAAAAAAAAGCCCCCCCCTGAGATTTAGGTTTCCTTATTATCTGGCAAATGATGCAAAATTTAAAAAACACCTAAGCGATACATTTAAAGAATATATTCAATTCAATGCGGATTATATGGATAGACCGGAAATCTTCTGGGGTGCTGCAAAGGCTGTCATCAGAGGAGAAATAACTGCGTATGCTGCCAAACTAACTAAGATAATGAAAAACAGAGAAAAAGAAGCTATAAACTTTGTTGTAAATTCATACAACCATTTTCTCTTATACAAATCATCCTTTAATTGGGCTAGATATATCAAAGCCAAAAAAGAAAGAGACGCCTTAACATTGCTCATAGAAACTCAGAAAGACCTTAGATTTCAGGCAAAAATTTACCGGTTCGGCAACAAATCCGGCAAACTTCTGGCCAGGTTAGTCAAGGGGGAAAAAAAGCCCTCATTTATCGATAGAATACAAAAAAAAGGGACTATACTCACAAAATCAGAGGATATCCTAGAGACCTTCACAAAATATTATAAAGAACTTTACTCTTCAAGAGCTGCTGATTTGGATCAGGCTCAAGAATTTTGGAGCAAAATAACCTTTCCTACAGTCCCAGATGAAATAATCACAAACCTGAACAAACCGATTTCAGAGGAAGAAGTCAGTAAAATGATCTCTGAGCTATCACCTAATAAAGCGTCAGGCCCAGATGGGCTCCCTAATGAGGTGTATAAAATTTTAGTCCCTGAAGTGGTATCATACCTCTGCAAACTATTTAACGAATTTTATATTGATGGTAAAAATATACCACCCAGTTTCACGGCTTCATATACAACCCTATTGCTTAAAGGGGGGAAAGATCCAACCCAAAGAGAGTCCTATAGGCCCATAGCTCTTCTGAATACTGAATATAAAATCTTAGCTACAATCTTAGCAAGCAGACTACAAAGTGGCCTCACCTATATCATTCATAAAGATCAAGCAGGTTTTCTTAAGCATCGCAACTCAGCTTCTAAAATCAGAGAAGTACTAGTAATAACAGAATATCTCGCCCGGCAGACAGCCGTCGGGGAGGAGACGGGGGATGTCTCAGACCTTGCAATAATTGCAATTGACGCTGAGAAAGCTTTTGACTCGGTCTATTTTAGCCATATATTTACATTTTTGGCAAAATTCGGAATCTCAGGTAAATTTTCTGGCCTTATAGAAAATTTATACAAAAACCCCCATACAAAATTAATAATTAATAACTTTTTATCATCAGATATTGAAATTCAAAGGGGTACGCAACAGGGCTGCCCCCTATCTCCTCTCATCTTTGATATAGCCATCGAGTCTTTGGCAATAAAGATCAGACAGTCTCTCCAAGGGGTCACAATATTTAAGCATGAAATAAAAATTGCGCTCTATGCGGATGATATACTTCTTTATATCTCAAATACACAGAAGAATATACCCAAATTGATGCGTATAATAGCCAGATTTGGGTCTTTTACCGGTTACAAAATAAACGCATCTAAGTCAGAGATCTTGTGGCTTAGAAAAAAAAAGGACTCATTAAGCGATTGCCCATTTAAAGAGGTGATTGAATCATTCAAATATTTGGGAATCATTATCCCAGTTAATCCCTCAGATCTTTACAAATTCAATGTAACACCAATTATCTTACTGATCCGGGAGAAACTGAAAGTCTGGTTAAACTTACCAATTTCACTCTCCGGGAGAATTGCGCTATTTAAGATGGTCCTCCTTCCTAAACTCTTATATGTTTTACAGAACACACCAATATTAATGCTTGAAAGAGACATTCGGTCTCTTAATTCGGCAATCAGAAATTTCATATGGCAAGGAAAGAGATCCAAAATCTCAATACCTAAACTGCTAGCAGGAAAAGAACATGGCGGGCTGTCTTTGCCAGATATAAGAACATACAACCTCGCTTTTCTTGCACGCACGGTGACAGACTGGTTTCTTTCCAAAAACTATGTGACCAATAATTTGCTAGACGAAAATATCTGCCACCCTTTTCTTCCCACAGGATTGGCCCACTGTGAGCCCAAAGCACTTCCACTTGAAATTAAGAAACTCAAAACTATGCTAAATCCCATCAAAGCATGGTGGAAGATAGGGAATCTCTTTAAAGTCAAGTGTAGCGTCTCACAGTACTTACCCATTCAGGGTAATCCCAACTTTTGTCCGGGCCTAAATTCGGCAATTTTCAACAAATGGTCTTCTAGGGGCCTGGTGAAAGTCCACCAAATTCTCAGGGCAGGCATAAACTGTGTGAAAACATTTGAGGAACTGAAACATGAATTCAATCTAGCAAACAACAAATTTTTCGCATATCTGCAATTAAGACACTATATCTTAGAGTTGGTCAGAAAGACAAGCTGGAGCTGGGCCATGGGAAAAATGGAAAACTTGCTGTTATTAACAAAGAGTGGGCATACATCAATCACATATTGCTACAGATCTATGTGTAATATCAAGGGACTTTATGTATTAGATCAGATAACGCTGGGCTGGAACAGGCTAATTGCTTCCAACGATATCGAATCAAAATTTATCCAAAGATCTATTAGAAAGGTATCTCAGACCACGCTCTCTGCAAATTGGAGAGAGGCACATGTCAAACTTTTGCATAGAGCATACTTTACGCCAGAGAAGGGTCATAAACTGCACAACGTAAATTTCAACACATGTCCAAAATGCTCCTTCTTCGCAGCAGATCTAAAGCACATGATTTGGAGCTGTCCGAAAATCAGGCAATTTTGGCATAAATTAGAATATTGGCTCAACAGCACATTGGGGATCTCTCCTCTGGGCTTCACATTTTCGCATGTGTTTTTTTGTATAAAAAATTACGAAGAGCAATACCCTCAGGAAAAATTAGTAATTCTTTCAATCTTAGCCACCAGATATTTAATTACCAAGTGTTGGAAGAAGCATAGAGCCCCCACAATATCAGAAGTAAGAAAGACACTAACCTAAGTAACGAAGAAGAGATCAAGGCATTTTTCAAGAAATGTTCAATTTTCATTAAAAGCTTCCCAGATAACGAAATAGAGCATCTGATCTTTCCATTTAGAAACTCTGAGCTGGTACAGCTCAATGTTTGGTGGGGGGGGGGGGAGAGAGGGAGAGAAAGTATCCCTTTTTTTTTTTTTTTTTTCTTTTTTTTTTTCTCTCCCTGTTTTGCTTTGTTTTGTTTTGGTTAATTTTTTGTCTTGTTTTATCCTGTGTTGTTTCGTCTGGTTTTGTTTCGATATGTGTTTTGGTTTTTGTTGTTATAAATATAAAAATCCAACAATGAGGTTATTTAAACTGCATATAACAAGTATCATTTCTATTGAATGTGTATCTATTCATGCCCTGAAAGGAATAACTATGTGTAAACTATACTCAAGACGCTAATATAGATACATTGGGCGCGATCCGATATAGATCGCAGTTTGCGGCGCAAGCGAGGGAACCGGCGTCGCCCGCAGTTTCAGCTCGCAACTCGAGCCATCCCATATAAGTCGCCGTCAGATGCTAACGTGCCGTAAGTCTCACAAACCAGCGATGTCCAGAAATCTGCGTAAGTACAAATTTCTGGCGTCGCCAGTGACTTGCGGCACGTTAGAAACTGCCAGCGCCTATAAAACCTGACTAAAGTTTAAAACACCCGCACTGTCTAACACGCCTCCCTAACATAGCCCGCACTGTCTAACACGCCTCCCTAACATAGCCCGACACGTCTAACCCTCTATCCGCTATCCCCCCCTCACTATCCTAACAATAAAAAAGCTATTAACCCCTAAACCGCCGCTCCTTTACCCCCGCCGCAACCTAATAAAGTTATTAACCCTAAACCGCCGCTCCCGTACCCCGCCGCCAGCTATATTATATCTATAACCCCCTAAAGTGAGCCCCTAACACCGCCGCCATCTATATTAAAATTATTAACCCCTAATGTAAGCCCCTTACACCGCCGCCATCTCTATTAAAATGATTAACCCCTAATTTAATCTACCTACCCCGCCGCCAGCTATATTATCTATATTAACCCTAAGTATATTATAGTTAATATAGGTATTACATTATATATATTAACTATATTAACCCTAATTATATTAGGGTTAATATAGTTAATATAGTTACTATAGTATTTATATTAACTATATTAACTCTATCTAACCCTAACTAAATTTATATTAAATTAATCTAATTCATTTATAAACTAAAATATTCCTATTTAAATCTAAATACTTACCTATAAAATAAACCCTAAGATAGCTACAATATAATTAATAATTACATTGTAGCTATGTTAGGGTTAATATTTATTTTACAGGTAAATTGTTAATTATTTTAACTAGGTATAATAGCTATTAAATAGTTATTAACTATTTAATATCTACCTAGTTAAAATAATTACCCAATTACCTGTAAAATAAATCCTAACCTAAGTTACAAATACACCTACACTATCAATAAATTTAATAAACTACAAACATCTATCTAAAAATACAATTAAATTAACTAAACTAAATTACAAAAAAAAACAAACACTAAATTACAAAAAATAAAAAAAAGATTACAAGATATTTAAGCTAATTACACCTATTCTAAGCCCCCTAATAAAATAATAAACCCCCAAAATAAAAATAATTCCCTGCCCTATTCTAAATTCAACAAATTTCAAAGCTCTTTACCTTACCAGCCCTTAAAAGGGCCTTTTGTGGGGCATGCCCCAAAGAATTCAGCTCTTTTGCATACAACAAATACAATACCCCCCCCCCCATTACAACCCACCACCCACATACCCCTATTCTAAAACCACCCAAACCCCCCTTAAAAAAGCCTAACACTACCCCCCTGAAGATCTCCCTACCTTGTCTTCACCACACCGGGCCGTACTCCTGATCCGATCCGGGCGATGTCTTCCTCCAAGCGGCAAAGAAGAATTCTTCCTCCGGCGATGTCATCCTCCAAGCGGCAAAGAAGAATTCTTCCTCCGGCGACGTCTTCCTCCAAGCGGCAGCAAAGTCTTCATTCTTCCGACGGCATCTTCAATCTTCTTTCTTCGCTCCGCCGCGGAGCATCCATCCAGGCCGACTGACTGAACTTCGGAATGAGGTACCTTTAAATGACGTCATCCAAGATGGCGTCCGCCGAATTCCGATTGGCTGATAGGATTCTATCAGCCAATCGGAATTAAGTTAAAAAAATCTGATTGGCTGATTGAATCAGCCAATCAGATTCAAGTTCAATCCGATTGGCTGATCCAATCAGCCAATCAGATTGAGCTCGCATTCTATTGGCTGATCGGAACAGCCAATAGAATGTGAGCTCAATCTGATTGGCTGATTGGATCAGCCAATCGGATTGAACTTGAATCTGATTGGCTGATTCAATCAGCCAATCAGATTTTTTTAACTTAATTCAGATTGGCTGATAGAATCCTATCAGCCAATCGGAATTCGGCGGACGCCATCTTGGATGACGTCATTTAAAGGTACCTCATTCCAAGTTCAGCAGTCGGCCGGGATGGATGCTCCGCGGCGGCGGAGCGAAGAAAGAAGATTGAAGATGCCGCCGGAAGAATGAAGACTTTGCTGCCGCTTGGAGGAAACGTCGCCGGAGGAAGAATTCTTCTTTGCCGCTTGGAGGGATGACATCGCCGGAGGAAGAATTCTTCTTTGCCGATTGGAGGAAGACATCGCCCGGATCGGATCAGGAGGTCGGCCCGGTGTGGTGTGAAGACAAGGTAGGGAGATCTTCAGGGGGGTAGTGTTAGGCTTTTTTTAAGGGGGGGTTTGGGTGGGTTTAGAATAGGGGTATGTGGGTGGTGGGTTGTAATGGGGGGGGGGTATTGTATTTGTTGTATGCCAAAAGAGCTGAATTCTTTGGGGCATGCCCCACAAAAGCCCTTTTAAGGCTGGTAAGGTAAAGAGCTTTGAAATTTGTTGAAATTTAGATAGGGAGGGAATTTTTTTTTATTTTGGGGTTTATTATTTTTATTAGGGGGCTTAGAATAGGTGTATAGCTTAAATATCTGTAATCTTTTTTTTATTTTTTGTAATTTAGTGTTTGTTTTTTTTTGTAATTTAGTTTAGTTAATTTAATTGTATTTTTAGATAGATGTTTGTAGTTTATTACATTTATTGATAGTGTAGGTGTATTTGTAACTTAGGTTAGGATTTATTTTACAGGTAATTGGGTAATTATTTTAACTAGGTAGATATTAAATAGTTATTAACTATTTAATATCTACCTAGTTAAAATAATTACCCAATTACCTGTAAAATAAATATTAACCCTAACATAGCCTACAAGTAAATTATTAATTATATTGTAGCTTATCTTAGGGTTTATTTTATAGGTAAGTATTTAGATTTAAATAGGAATATTTTAGTTTATAAATGAATTAGATTAATTTAATAAAAATTTAGTTAGGGTGTTAGGGTTAGATAGAGTTAATATAGTTAATATAAATACTATAGTAACTATATTAACTATATTAACCTTAATATAATTAGGGGTTAATATAGTTAATATATATAATGTAATCAACTATATTAACTATAATATACTTAGGGTTAATATAGATAATATAGCTGGCGGCGGGGGTAGGTAGATTAAATTAGGGGGTTAATCATTTTAATAGAGATGGCGGCGGGTAAGGGGCCTTACATTAGGGGTTAATAATATTAATATAGCTGGCGGCGGTATAGGGGGATTAGATTAGGGGTTAATAATTTTTATATAGGTGGCGGCGGTGTAAGGGGTCAGATTAGGGGATAGATAAGGTAGATGGCGGCGGTTTTAGAGGCTCTCACGTAGGGGGTTAGTTTATGTATATGGCGGCGGGGTCCGGGAGCGGCGGTTTTAGGGGGTAATAACTTTATTAGGGATTTCGGGTGGGGGGGGGGATCGCGGTTGACAGGGAGATAGACATTGCGCATGCGTTAGGTGTTAGGTTTATTTTAGCAGATCGCGGTTGACAGGGAGATAGACATTGCGCATGCGTTAGGTGTTGGTTTATTTAGCAGCCAGTTTAGGGAGTTACGGGCTCCAATAGTCAGCGTAAGGCTTCTTACGGCTGCTTTTTGTGGCGAGGTGAAAATGGAGTAAGTTTTCTCCATTTTTCGCCACGTAAGTCCTTACGCTGCATATTGGATACCAAAACTGCCGCGGGTTTGGTATACCTGCCTATGGGCCCAAAAAACTGCGGGCGACGGCAGAAATATACGCGCGTAACTTCTAGGTTACGCCGTATATGTGATACCAAACCCGCGCAAATATTGGCATCGCCGGCTTTTGCGGGCGCACGCTTTATATCGGATCGACCCCCATTATCTCTTCACAATGTAGCGAACTTTAGTCCTAGAAAATGTATTTCACTTAAATGTTGTATACATAATTTACAAGGAAATGCTGTGTAATAGCACAATTTTTCTTTCTTTTCTTTCTTTGCCCTGCGTGGCATAAAGACATGTACAGTGTTTTCGTAGTATGGGTTGGTTACAAATAAAAGATTTTAAAAAAAAAATTAAAAGTCCTATCTGGGGGGCGGAGCCAGCAGGCGGCCGAGATGGCTGCTCTCTGTTAGAGCTCCTAACGCAGAACGAAGAAAAACCCGCATAAAGCTGGTCATAGGAACATATACAGTGGCCAGATGTGAAGGAGAGTTTGGGGAACCTGCCCGGACCTAAATGATACCAGTCTGAGCAGAAATCTCCATATACACGAATTGCAGGGTATTTAACATTGCCTGAGGCTTCAACGGAGGTGATAGTGGTGGCAGGAAAGCTCCGGTCTCTAGTCTGGGCTCATAAGCCACTATATACTTGAATGCACAGATCTCTGCTGTAGAAGGCCACACAAGTGACATGAATCAAGCACAGGAGCGACTGTCAGGAGCACCGTGGCCTCAAAGACGTAGTGAGTACATGCGGCCATGATTGCAAACAAACTTATCACATAACTATGTGTAGGTGCGGACATGATGGAACCGATATAACTGTGTTGAGTATGGTGCGCACGGCAGATGACCTAACCTGAGAGGCAAAACAAGCAAAATTCACACTGCTTGGTTGTACAAAACACCTTTTAATGCCATGTCCAGCTGCACACACTATAACGGCATAAGCTTATATAAAGGCTCTATGGGGGCGGAGCCAAGCGCCATCAGGAATGACCGCTCAATAGAGAAGACCAAGGAGAGCCTAAAACATGCAAACACTGCACACAACTATGCAGGAAAGTTGAGCGGTAACACCCTGAGCCCAGCAACTACACAGAAACATTATCCTTACAGTCCTGTCTGGGCAGCATACCTGCGATCTACACAACAGCTGACCGCCACAGGAACAAGATCAATGGTGGTTTCTAACTGCGTCACAGCGCCTCTCAGCACTAATGGCATTAGCCCAGACCTACTTATTCTACCGCAAGCGAAGAAGCCGTGTGGGGCAAGAAACTTAACCTTGCGTATGGCTTTATCTCCACACTGCATAGCTCCAAACAGCTGTAGCGACACTTGAATAAAATACACTTAGTGCCTGCCTGACATCAGTCGTAGATGATAGTTATGGATCCGGAGCGCTTCTTAATTAAACTCTACCGGCTGCTAGACAGACATTATGCTGCCCTAGAGATAATACTGTATACAGGGCTCTAACATACCAATGACCACATTCGTGAACTGTTCAACCTACATCTACTTTCATGGGGGCTCACTACTCACCCCTGATAACAGCGGACTTATACTTTTATTTTTAGTTTATGTCGCTACCTGTTTAAATATGGCTTCCACAGAAGGACTAATATACCCTAATGTTCGCCCATGGCTT
This sequence comes from Bombina bombina, assembly GCF_027579735.1. Classification (NCBI taxonomy): domain Eukaryota; kingdom Metazoa; phylum Chordata; class Amphibia; order Anura; family Bombinatoridae; genus Bombina; species Bombina bombina. The sequence goes on along the minus strand of NC_069499.1, from coordinate 29,144,189 downwards.
AAAAACTGGGGACCTTATATATAAAATACACTGTTGTTGCCTACTAAACTTGTGTATGATGTCTACTCCACAGCTTAATGGTACGTAGCTGTGCAGGACTTCACATGGTAAAATATTTCTCTCTAACTGCCCAGGTTGTGTTTACAACAACACATGTGTCAATGTGCTAGTATGTCATGATATTTTTAGGGAGTTCTATACAGTCTCATACTATGACGATATTGTATCTGACAACATGTGAGGCTTTTAGGTATACTGTCCCTTAAATACTAGCTCCCATATATTGCCGACACCAATGCCTTTCGCACTCAACATAGCTTAGACATGATATACGCTATTTAAATTTGAGTTTTTCTAACTACATTTATATTATATATTTGCTGATGTATTTAGTCTGATACGCCACTTACTAGTTAGGATTGATGGCTTCAGTCTCAAACCTATTGTTAAGATATTTATTGTTTGAATGTTTGTTGAGATATTCCACATACTTTAAAAAATCCTACATAGACTAGTCTATAGAGTTAAATGATAGGTGCAGTGTGTGCTAGGTGCTATATATGCTGGGCTCTGTTTGTACTAGGTATTGGGTGTGTTGGGTACTGTAGGTGTTGCGTGTGCTAGGTACCATGTGTGCTAGGTACCATGTGTGCTAGGTGTTGCGTGTGCTAGGTACTATGTGTGTGCTAGGTGCTGCGTGTGCTAGGTGCTGCGTGTGCTAGGTACTATGTGTGCTAGGTGCTGCGTGCACTAGGTACTATGTGTGCTAGGTGCTGCGTGTGCTAGGTACTATGTGTGTGCTAGGTACTGCGTGCGCTAGGTACTATGTGTACTAGGTGCCGCGTGTGCTAGGTACTATGTGTGTGCTAGGTGCTGCGTATGCTAGGTACTATGTGTGTGCTAGGTGCTGCGTGTGCTAGGTACTATGTGTGTGCTAGGTGCTGCGTGTGCTAGGTACTATGTGTGCTAGGTGCTGCGTGTGCTAGGTACTATGTGTGCTAGGTGCTGCGTGTGCTAGGTACTATGTGTGCTAGGTGCTGCGTGTGCTAGGTACTATGTGGGCTAGGTGCTGCGTGTGCTAGGTACTATGTGTGCTAGGTGCTGCGTGTGCTAGGTACTATGTGTGCTAGGTGCTGCGTGTGCTAGGTACTATGTGTGCTAGGTGTTGCGTGTGCTAGGTGCTGCGTGTGCTAGGTACTATGTGTGCTAGTGCTGCGTGTGCTAGGTACTATGTGTGCTAGGTGCTGCGTGTGCTAGGTACTATGTGTGCTAGGTGCTGCGTGTGCTAGGTACTATGTGTGCTAGGTGCTGCGTGTGCTAGGTACTATGTGTGCTAGGTGCTGCGTGTGCTAGGTACTATGTGTGCTAGGTGCTGCGTGTGCTAGGTACTATGTGTGCTAGGTGCTGCGTGTGCTAGGTTCTATGTGTGCTGGGTGCTGCGTGTGCTAGGTACTATGTGTGCTAGGTGCTGCGTGTGCTAGGTACTATGTGTGCTGGGTACTGCGTGTGCTAGGTACTATGTGTGCTAGGTGCTGCGTGTGCTAGGTACTATGTGTGCTAAGTGCTGCGTGTGCTAGGTACTATGTGTGCTAGGCGCTGCGTGTGCTAGGTTCTATGTGGGCTAGGTGCTGCGTGTGCTAGGTACCATGTGTGCTAGGTGCTGCGCGTGCTAGGTACCATGTGTGCTAGGTGCTGCGTGTGCTAGGTACCATGTGTGCTAGGTGCTGCGTGTGCTAGGTACCATGTGTGCTAGGTGCTGCGTGTGCTAGGTACCATGTGTGCTAGGTGCTGCGTGTGCTAGGTACCATGTGTGCTAGGTGCCGCGTGTGCTAGGTACCATGTGTGCTAGGTGCCGCGTGTTCTAGGTACCTTGTGTGCTAGGTGCCACGTGTGCTAGGTACCATGTGGGCTAGGTGATGCGTGTGCTAGGTACCATGTGTGCTAGGTGCTGCGTGTGCTAGGTACTCTGTGTGCTAGGTGCTGCGTGTGCTAGGTACTCTGTGTGCTAGGTGCTGCGTGTGCTAGGTGCTCTGTGTGCTAGGTGCTGCATGTGCTAGGTACTATGTGTGCTAGGTGCTGCGTGTGCTAGGTACTATGTGTGCTAGGTGCTGCGTGTGCTAGGTGCTGCGTGTGCTAGATGCTGCGTGGGCTAGGTGCTGCTGCGTGGGCTAGGTCCTGCTGCGTGGGCTAGGTGCTGAGTGCCCTAGGTACTGCGTGTGCCAGGTGCTGCGTGTGCCAGGTACTAGGCGCGCTTGGTACTGTATGTACTAGGCGCTGCGTGTGCTAGGTCCTGTGTGTAGTTCCTAAGCAGTCATCTCCTACAACTAACCCTGACATTATCTAATAGTCTTGCCTCTTCTTTAAAATAATCACCCACTCCTTTTGTCGTCTAGTATGTTTGCAGAATCTGCTCCTCAATTTATGTGATCGATTTTATTTATATATTGTAAAGCAACTTATACAAACTTTGCTCTTTGGAGTACTAAATTTAAATTTATTCTACACGCCTCATCCCCCGCTCCCCCCCATAGCTAGAGCCCACGTCAGGGTTCAACCTAGGTGAATTACTTTCACCTCAATTCCTTGCAATTTACTTATGACTTACGATGTATCAATGTTTTGATGGCTATTGCAACCGGACCTGCGTGTCCGAACCTTTTCTTTGTGTATGTTTGAACAGGGGTCCTGCGTGTCCCCAAGTGTTACCTTTCATTCTAAAACTGATTAAAAATTAATTAAAAAAAAAAAAAAAAAAGTCCTATCTGAATAATGAAAGTTTAATTTATACTTGACTGTCCCTTTAAGATGGCGGGGACAATTGTGGGGTGGAGGAGGGAAGGGAGCTGTTTGGGAGGGATCAGGGGGTCTGATGTGTCAGGTGGGAGGCTGATCTCTACACTAAAGCTAAAATTAACCCTGCAAGCTCCCTACAAACTACCTAATTAACCCCTTCACTGCTATCCATAATACACGTGTGATGCGCAGCAGCATTTAGCGGCCTTCTAATTACCAGAAAGCAACGCCAAAGTAATATATGTCTGCTATTTCTGAACAAAGGGGATCCCAGAGAAGCATTTACAACCATTTGTGCCATAATTGCACAAGCTGTTTGTAAATAATTTCAGTGAGAAACCTAAAATTGAGAAAAAAATTAAGTTTTTTTTAAATTTGATCGCATTTGGCGGTGAAATGGTGGCATTAAATATACCAAAATGGGCCTAGATCAATACTTTGGGTTGTCTACTACACTACACTTAAGCTAAAATTAACTCTAAAAGCTCCCTACATGCTACCTAATTAACCCCTTCACTGCTGGGCATAAAACACGTGTGGTGCGCAGTGGCATTTAGCAGCCTTCTAATTACCAAAAAGCAACGCCAAAGCCATATAAGTCTGCTATTTCTGAACAAAGGGGATCCCAGAGAAGCATTTATAACTATTTATGCCATAATTGCATAAGTTGTTTGTAATTAATTTCTGTGAGAAACCTAAAGTTTGTGAAAAAGTGAACAATTATTTTTTATTTGATCGCATTTGGCGGTGAAATGGTGGCATGAAATATACCAAAATGTGCCTAGATCAATACTTTGGGATGTCTTCTAAAAAAAAAATATATACATGTCAAGGGATATTCAGGTATTCCTGACAGATATCAGGGTTCCAATGTAACTAGCGCTCATTTTGAAAAAAAGTGGTTTTGAAATAGCAAAGTGCTTCTTGTATTTATTTCCCTATAACTTGCAAAAAAAGCAAAGAACATGTTAACATTGGGTATTTCTAAACTCAGGACAAAATTTAGAAACTATTTAGATGTTGTACCCGCTGCAGGAGTTTAGTCTGTCACTGTGAAGCGGGCGTAACCCTTACACTACCTGATCGAAACTACATCATACCTGATGTTTTAAAGCACGTTATTCCAAACAATTTAGTAATGTTAGGTGATTTATGCCCTTTATGGGTTAAAACCAGACTCTGCATCAACTATGTAATTTTCCATGGGAGTTTTGCCATGGATCTCCCTCCGGCATGCCACAGTCCAGGTGTTAGTCCCCTTGAAACAACTTTTCCATCACTATTGTGGCCAGAAAGAGTCCCTGTGGGTTTTAAAATTCGTCTGCCTATTGAAGTCTATGGCGGTTCGCCCGAAAATTTTATGTTTGCCATATCACTAGTTAATAGGTTTAGTTAGTGTTGGTGATGTGGGGGTACGGTAGTTTAGGGGTTAATAGGTTTAGTTAGTGTTGGTGATGTGGGGGGCGGCAGTTTAGGGGTTACTAGCTTTATTTAATGTCAGCGATGTTGGGGCGGCGGTTTAGAGGTTAATAGCTTTATTTGTGGGTGACTGTGGTGGGTTTTAAATAACTTTGTTTCGGCAATCGGCGGCATATTAGTTATGTTAAGTTAAATAGTTTTTTCGGATCCTTTAGTTTTTTCGTATCCATTCTTTATCCATATGCATTATTCTATTCTTAACTTTAGAATAATGAATATGAATAAAGAATGGATCCGAAATAACGAACGGATCAGAATAAACAATTTAACTTAACTAAACTAATTTGCCGAAACAAAATTATTTGTTTAACTAATGAAAATAAAACTAGACAAAATTTTTAGCGCTGCAAATGTTTAGTCAAAATATAAATGCACATAGATGAATTATATCTTTGAGTAGAAACCTATTTGCAATATACATGTATAGGCTAAAATGTTTCTAGTAAAAGTTATAACTGTTTTAGTGTTAACATTTTTCTCTGCACGTGTACGTGAAGCAAAGCTAGATATTCTCAGTGCACCAGCATTTTGAATACTGCAGCTGCCGAGACCACCAGTGGGGCTTATATCATGTCAACAATTAACAGGTAGATTACGAGTTTTGTGTTACATCTTTTAACGTTGAAAAAAATGGCAATTCCAGCGTAATGGCCAGGAACGCATATTACAAGTTGTTGTCTTATTGCTTGACCACAAGCATTTTAGCCTGTAACGCAACGTCCATTCCACACTCAAAAAAATGACGTTTTTGCGTGGGATTTTCACAGCACTGGCATTACAGGTTGTGCGGTGAGGCTAAAATGCTATCCTATTGGCTGATTTGAATTTGAAAAATAAAGTGGAAAAAAATATATAATTGTTTAAGTAATGTCCTTTATAGGCATTTTGTTTTATAGTTTTCTGTCTCTAATGCGCTGAAATTCCAAAAATGTTCTATTATATAATTAAAAGTGCTTTTGTAAACATAACAATATATTTTTTAACGGGAAAAGAAATAAAAACTTAAGCCTTCATGATTCAGCTTATCATTTTAAATAACTTTTCAATTTTCTTATCATTTTTTTCTCTTGGTCTCCATTGTTAATCCTAAACAGCATACTGATGTAGGCTCAGGAACATGCACATATATTGAGCCATATGTATTACATTGTTGCCAACACTTTTATTATATAGACCACACAAAGGGTTCTGTTTAAAAAAAGGAGACCCAGAGAAAGAAAAATTGTAATAGAAGAAAAAGGAAAAGTTATTTAAAATAAAATTGGATATTATTTTTTTTTTAATTCAAATTGTACACTCTAATAAATAAAAGTTGTGTTTTGACTTTCGTGCCTCTTTCTGACATAACCCAAATTATAGTCCCCCTATATAGGGTTGGAAGATCCAAATGAGTCCAGGTGTGATGAGGCTGGAGAGGGCATAGTTAGTGGTGTTGGCAGCAGTCTGTGCACATGCCTACCTCTTTCTGTGATGGTCCTCAAGTTGTATCCAGCCGGGCTGATCTTTCTGGATGACTGGGGATTTGGCTGTCCGGGATGGTGATTATAGCATCGTGAGTGTGGGTGAGGTACTGGCCTCTTCTGGCAGACGTTTCACAATGGTATGAATGTAATAGGGTGGTTACTTATATGAGCTCTCTCACAGTAGTGAAATAATTCGGTATTGATGATGACTGACTAATATCATTTTCTGATTGATAAGAATAAGGGTCTTAAGTTATGTAAACCCACTGGTTTCCAAACTGATCTGTAGCAAATTTTTGCAGCCAAAAGGTTAAAACAACCTTCATGAGTCTTATTTAAACTTAGACAGTTATATAATTATTGGCTTGCTGTATGTGCAAAGAGATGATTTATAAATATATAGATACAATCCTGGGTTGACTCTGAGCTCAGCAAGTCTCCTGTCCCAAGAGGAGCAAAATGGCACCTGTGTCAATCCACACCGCTCTAGCCGTTGCTAGGGGCACAGTGTCTCCTTCCCTGCTCGTGGCCAGGGACAGTGTCGGCTCCGGATGCGTGCGGTGCTGACATCATCGTCACATGCTCCTGATGCTGGTCGGAGTTCAGTGGCGCGAATCCTGTGCCTATTTAAATGTTACACTGATGATCTGTCACTGCCCAAGTATAGGTGTTACTTTGTGTGCTCCTGGGTGTGGCAGATTGTTCTTTCTAACTGCCTATTATTGATTACTGTTGCTGAATCTGCCTGTCTGATTACTCTACCTGCCTTAATCCTTAATCTGCTGGATTGATTACTGTTGCTGAACCTGCCTGTCTGACTACTCTACCTGCCTTAACTCTTAATCTGATGGATTGATTACTGTTGTTGAACCTGCCTGTCTGACTACTCTACCTGCCTTAACTCTTAATCTGATGGATTGATTACTGTTGTTGAACCTGCCTGTCTGACTACTCTACCTGCCTTAACCCTTAATCTGCTGGACTGCTTTGCTGTTGCCAAACCCTACCTGCTTCACCATTCTAGTGGTTTATCCTTGGACTGCTTTACAGTTGCCAAACCCTGCCTGCCTGACCATTCTAGTGGTTTATCCTTGGACTGCTTTGCTGTTGCCAAACCCTGCCTGTCTGACTATTCTAGTGGTTTATCCTTGGACTGCTTTACAGTTGCCAAACCCTGCCTGCCTGACTATTCTAGTGGTTTATCCTTGGACTGCTTGCTGTTGCCAATCCCTGCCTGCCTGACCATTCTAGTGGTTTATCCTTGGACTGCTTTGCTGTTGCCAAACCCTGCCTGCCTGACCATTCTAGTGGTTTATCCTTGGACTGCTTTACTGTTGCCAAACCCTGCCTGCCTGACTATTCTAGTGGTTTATCCTTGGACTGCTTTGCTGTTGCCAAACCCTGCCTGCCTGACTATTCTAGTGGTTTATCCTTGGACTGCTTTGCAGTTGCCAATCCATGCCTGCCTGACCATTCTAGTGGTTTATCCTTGGACTGCTTTACTGTTGCCAAACCCTGCCTGCCTGACCATTCTAGTGGTGTGCCCTAGGACTGCTCTGCTGTTGCCGCTGGGGACTGTCCTGCCTGTGGTGAGTGCTGCCTTCCTCATCTCACTAACTTTCTCTGCTCTTGGATATTCCCTATCATTCCGGCTCGACGCCGGGATAACAAGACTGCTGGCCGAATTTGGTCTGATAGAGGAGTATTCCACGAGCGTTACAATCTGATGTTCCAGCTTCTCAGAACAGAGAAAGGCTGTTTACTGGAATGATTGTTTCACATATAAGCTGCAAAATGCATGAGATAATGGAAGTCTACTGAACAATAAGATAACAGTTCCCCATATAGTAAACTAAGCTAGAGTAAAACTCCATGCACATCACTAAATCCTTTAATGAATATGTTCAAGGTAATTCAATGCTTTTTATCTAATCTTTCCCCAGTATAAATGTGCTGCTTTCTATCAGATGTGTACTGTGCTTTATGGTCAGATTGGCAGTTTAGTACAGACAGGAGGACACAGACAATTCACAAATATTTTATTGCAATATCACAAAATCGCAAAAGAGAGGGGGGAGAAAGAGAAAGCAAAGAAAGAGAGGGGGGGAGAGCACAAAAGATAGGGGAGAGAGAGCAAAAGAGAGGGGGAGAGAAAGCAAAAGAGAGGGGGAGCAAAAGAGGAGGGGGGGGGAGAGAGAGCACAAAAGAGAGGGGGAGAGAGCGCAAAAGAGAGGGGGAGAGAGCACAAAAGAGAGGGGGAGAGAGAGCAAAAGAGAGGAGGGAGAGAAAGCGCAAAAGAGAGGGGGAGAGAGAAAGCAAGGGGTGGGACCGCTGTACTGCAAAAAATGGCCCGTGTAAACAAGCTTTAGGACTAGTCTATAATAAGATAATACTTTTTAGAAAATGTGTGTGATAAATTAGTGGATTGTTAGTTTCATTGCTCTTTGTAACATTTAGAGATTTGCATTTATTTGAATAATAGGGATTATCAACACTCACAGTTGCTGTCACCATGTATTTCTTGCTACTGGCATGAGATTGTCAGCTAATTAATTGCCCACAGGGATTTGGTTGAACGCCATGGGTTAAGTTAAGGTGTTGTGCGGGAGGAGTCAGGGTGGGTGGAGGTGGGGTTACTGGATGTGTGTGGGCAAAGTTAGGTAGTCCAAAGACATGAATAGGCAGTTGGAGTGTTGTTACATGTTCTAGGGTGCAGTTAGGCATTTAAAGGGATAACAGCATTTATGGGCAATTTTCAGCCTCACCCTTAGTATAATTGAGGTGTATACTAAAAAGATTTGGGTGCACAACCATAGATGCACCACTGTCATATGGAAGCTGCACTGGATATCTAGGGTGGCATCATTATGGAGCAACCCTGTATCTCTCAGTATCGTGCAACATGTTCTAATCACATACTGACAAATTATACAGAGTGTAATATTATAACTAAATCTAAAATAGATGTTGTAAGGTTAGGATTACTGGTAGGATTACTTTCTGTAGATAGGAGCTCATTAGCAGTAGTTTTTGAGGTATCAAGAGACTCAGAAACCTCCAGAAACTATGTGCAAAAAACATATTACATAGCCCCTCCTTAACAGGCATCCTCAGGATGATCACTTGATAAATTAATTAATAGTCCATAAAAAGGTTAAGCAGGCAAAGCATGTTTAGCTTTTTCATAAATAGCCAAATCTTCTTTATGGACCTTAGTACCATCCAAAGCCAAGGCATACTCAGAAGGTTTGTAGTAGGTGGCAAGAGGTACAGGAACTGGAGAGGGTAATTATGCCACAAACTATGTGGGGGATACGTTAGTCTTTGTTTCCTAGGATTACACTACAGAAGCATGAGTGGTTGGTAGTACATTTCTTACAAACAAGAGAAGTCAGTAACTGGTGTTTTATTAGAAACTGCAGGAGTGGTTGGTAGTACATTTCTTACAAACAAGAGAAGTCAGTAACTGGTGTTTTATTAGAAACTGCAGGAGTGGGTCTAGAAGGTTTCACTGGTCAAAAGGTGATAAATTGTCCAGAATTGCCTCAATAAAAACAGAATCCCTGAATTCTTCTCCTTTTCATTTCTGAGGGAGAGAGTGAAGGTCTAAGTAAATTACAACACCTGGTGGCACAACCATTTTACAACACTGATCTTGCAGCACAGGTCTGGAGCAGAAACAGATATTTTTCTGAAGGACAAGATTCAGATAAAGAGGTGGTCCAAAGTTGTTGTTTTTTGGAGCAAAATTGCTAGATGCAACAGTGTCTGAGGACTTGACAAAAAAAGGTTGAACTGAAGAAGTAATATTATCTAGAACATCCTGTATTGCTTGGAAAAATGGAACAATAATGGAACATCTTACACCATCTTACACCGCTGTACTTATAAGCAAGATCTTTGCCATCACATCCATTTGTGGAATTAAATTGGACAAAACATTGATTATTAGTGTGAGTTCCTTACTTTAGAAAACATACATAAAAGCACACAAACCTGATGTGGTTATTACAGAAATAAAACGTTTAACAAGTATTATAGTAGTAACACCTAGATGATCTATGATAGCAATTACATAAAAGCAAACTTACACTAGCAGTTTGGGCTAATTTCTGTGCAATCTGCTATAATGAAGCCTTACGGCCAATTGCTGTGGTCAGTCAAGAGGGAGTTTCTGAACATTGGAATCTATTGTAGAGCATTAACCCAGCATGAACCCCCCCCCACCACATTTAAAGGGACCTTAAACGCTTTGGAATCTTAAAATAAAATGTGTGTGTGTGTGTGTTTGTGTGTGTGTGTATATATATATATATATATATATATATATATATATATATATATGTTTAGTTATATAGAGGGCTACTTTGCAATATATTTTCATTATCTTGACCCTTCCTCATGTTTAAAGTTACTTTAATAAATTACTAAAAAGTCACCCCACAGCTTTCTTGAGGCTAACCCTGCTACATATATGTTCCTAACTGGCTTTATCTAATAAGAACTACTACAAACAATGCACTTTACACTAGCATGGAGATAGTGGCTAGCCAGGCCAGCTGCAGAAGCAAGTCTAGATTGGCTTCTCCAATTGAGGCAAGTGGTGGGTGGAGTTTGGAAAACCATTGCAGCAAATGAGAGATTCATTTGTTTTAATAATGTTAACACTTGGTTGGCACATTTTCTTTCATGTAATTGGCAAGAGTCCATGAGCTAGTGACGTATGGGATATACAATCCTACCAGTAGGGGCAAAGTTTCCTAAACCTCAAAATGCCTATAAATACACCCCTCACCACACCCACAATTCAGTTTTACAAACTTTGCCTCCTATGGAGGTGGTGAAGTAAGTTTGTGCTTAGATTCTGTATTTATATGCGCTACTCAGCATTTTGAGGCTCGATTCCTCTCAGAGTACAGTGAATGTCAGAGGGATGTGAAGGGAGTATCACCTATTGAATGCAATGGTTTTCCTCGCGGGAGATCTATTTCATAGGTTCTCTGTTATCAGTCATAGAGATTCATCTCCTACCTCCCTTATTCAGATCGACTATATACTCTCATATTCCATTACCTCTACTGATAACTGTGAGTACTGGTTTGGCTATCTGCTATATGTGGATGGGTGTCTTTCGGTAAGTATGTTTTCATTACTTAAGACACTCTCAGCTATGGTTTGGCACTTTATGCATTAATATAAAGTTCTAAATATATGTATTGTACTTATATTTGCCATGAGTCAGGTTTATGTATATTTCCTTTTGCAGACTGATATTTGGGAAAAAAAAATTCTTACCTGGGGTATAGTCTTTTCTCAATTGACTTCATTTTCATTAAATTTTGCAGGCAAAATTAGGCTCGCAAGGGCGCAAATTGCCAAAGTTTATTGCGTCATTCTTGGGGTGAGAATTTTTTTGGCGCAAAGGTACGTCGGATGACGCAAATTCGTCATTTCCTTGCACAAGGTTGCGTCTTAAGTGTCGCGAGTGTGTCATTTCCGGATGTTGTTAGCGCCAAAATAATTTCAGCTTGCGTTGTGCGTCATACTTGGCGCCCAACAATTTTATTATTTAAAACCCCATTCCTATATGCCTCTTGCCTTTTTCTATGTCAGAGGGCTATGCTGTTTGCATTTTTTTCCCATTCCTGAAACTGCCATATAAGGAAATTGATCATTTTGCTTTATATGTTGTTTTTTCTCTTGCATTTACAAGATGTCTCAATCTGATCCTGTCTCAGAAATCACTGTTGGAACCCTGCTGCCTGATAACAGTTCTATCAAAGCTAAGTGCATTTGTTGTAAATTTGTGGAGATTATATCTCTAGCTGTGGTATGTAATCGTTGTCATGATAAGCTTTTACATGCAGAGAATGGGGCCCATTTATCAAGCTCTGAATGGAGCTTGTGGGCCCATGTTTCTGGTGAGTCTTCAAACTCGCCAGAAACAGCAGTTATGAAGCAGCGGTCTAAAGACCGCTGCTCCATAACCCTGTCCGCTTGCTCTGAGCAGGAAATCAACCTGATCAAGTATGATCGGGTTGATTGACACCCCCCTGCTGGCGGGCAATTGGTTGCGAGTCAGCAGGGGCGGCGTTGCACCAGCAGCTCTTGGGAGCTGCTGGTGCAATGCTGAATATGGAGAGTGTATTGCTCTCCGCATTCAGCGATGTCTTGCAGACCTGATCCGCACTGTCGGATCAGGTCCGCAAGACATTTGATAAATAGGCCTCATAGTGTCCATCAGTAATAGTACAATGCCTGTTGTTCCTTCAACATCTAATGTACATGATATACCTGTGAATATAAAAGATTTTATTGCTGATGCGATTCAGAAGGCTTTTTCTGCCATCAAGCCTTCTAATAAACGTAAAAGGTCTTTTAAAACTTCTAATAAAGTTGATGAATTTTCAAATGACCGACAACATACAGAATGATCCTCCTCTGATGAGGATCTATCTGATTTAGAAGATCCTTCCTCAGATATTGACACTAACAAATCTACTTATTTATTTAAAATGGAGTATATTTGTTCCTTGTTAAAAGAGGTGTTGATTAAATTGGATATTGAGAAAACTAGTCCTCTTAATATTAAAACTAGTAAATGTTTAAATTCTGTTTATAAACCTTCTGTGGTTACTCCAGAGGTTTTTCCAGTTCCTGATACTATTTCTGATATGATTTCAAAGGAATGGAATAGACCTGGTACTTCTTTTATTCCTTCTTCAAGGTTTAAAAAATCATATCCTTAACCAGCAGTTAGATAGGAGTTTTGGGAAAAGATCCCCAAATTTGATGGGGCTATTGTGGGGGACCTCGCTGATTGTGGAGAGCTAAACGTACTACTATTCCTATGGAAGATAGTACTTCTTTTAAAGACCCTTTAGATAGGAAACTTGAATCTTATCTAAGGAAAGCTTATTTATATTCTGGCTATCTGGAGCCCCAAAAATGGGCGACCTCTATGGCGAAAGCGCCCTCATCTATTTTGGCCCGCAGCGGGTTGACAGCACAGCTACATGCAGGTCAGGACAACGGAGCAGCAGATCGAGACCATGCAATGGAACTGAGGGTGGAAATAAAAGTGGAAATGACCACCATAGGACAAGAGTTGCTGCTTTTAGAACTGGTAAGGCTGCACCCTGCAGTTGTTTCTGTCTGGCGCCCTACCAATAAAGCGGGAGTAGGATGAAGGGGTCTACCCTTTGTAAACCCAGGTTAATTTACGAACTGACTCTTTGCTACTCACTGGATATAACTGTAGGTTTTTGCCTCAAACTTTTGATTATGGTTACATTTGCTAGGACTCTTGGCTCAAGAGAATATGACGATCATAGATCTGAAATCCCATCCTGCAAGTGTAATGACTTTACTGTTTTAGCTATAATTCACTCACCGATAGCTTGATATCACTATTACATACTGTGTTATGGTTAATAATGAGCTTATGCTGGCTCATAGATTCTAATAACATATTGTTACTATAAATATACTTACAGTTATTGTATATTAGGGAATACAGATTGTTTTCGTATATGTACTAACTACATAGCTACCGTAAGTACAAATACTGTATCTTAATGTTTACATTTTTTTTTTGTCCCACTAACAGCTCATTGCTCCATTATTTAGTTTAGGAATTTTCTTTTAGCTCTTGAGACTGTATAGTATACTGTGGAAACATTACTAAGACACTGGTATATAGAGAGTTAACATAAGAATTATAAAGCCTTATCTGGAATGATTATTTAGAATATCCTAATATTGTTCTCTTTCTGTACAAATCTACTGTTAAGTTAGTTATAGACCATACGGTTACTGAATCATTTAATTTACTATGCCATGCTATTGATGGGGCTGCTAATTCTACCCAAACTTTCTGTTAAGATAATTATTACACATATGTTTGCTGAAGTATCTGGAGTCTAGATGAGTCTGCATATCCTCCTGATAAGGGTAAATTTTCCAAACTTTCACATTGTTAGAGGATGTTATGGCAGTATTAGTATCACTTGCCCTGAACTGGGTGTATTAAGCTTTCAATTATATTATTTGGGTCATTCCACTTTCTTATTGAATAAAGCTTCATTGAGACTGCTATGGAGCCGTTTGAAGCAGGGTTTGATATTTAGGTTATGGGACCTTGATGTTAATCTAGCTTGCTGTTTACTACTATTATGCAGCTTACCGATGGCTCCTGTGTTAGAGGCTGTGGGCGTCATACCTTTACACTTTACCTGTGGGTTAGTAGGGAGCCCCAGGAGAGACATCATTATGAATGTCCAGGAAGTGGATGTCGCAGCAGCTATCTTAATACTGTATTGAGCATAGGTTACCGACGCAATTCCTTCAATGATATTGATAGACCTAGTTGTGTATCTGTCTGGTCTGGGGGTTTGAGGGGGCCCTTGGCAGGGACATTTATATGTTACCATTATACTTAGATGTATCACTATCATTTTATTAATGGCCGAGACCATCGCTACATAACATGTGTTCCCCCTTCTGGTCCGGTGGCCAGGGACCTGAGGGAGGCCACATAAAGGTAGTTTAACCAAGAACATGTCAACCTAAGAATAATTAACTTAGCTTTTTATTATACAGCGAGAGATAGTGATGGGGAAAGGCTCAAATTCCATTAACACGGCAATCCTATTTAGAAGTGGAATAATGTACTATTTGAGAAATAACCTATTCCCACAAGTTACTTGCGGGCTTCATCCACTCAGCTTAATGATGATGTGCGACAAGGCCCCATGGTGGCTATGAAGACTGTCCATTCATATGTAACCCATAACAGTCTAAGGCACATTATATTATAAAGGAGGGTATGGGAATTGTATTATGCCCAGAACAAGCAACGCTTATCCACCATCCTTATGTGTTATACCCAATCATTTCTATGTTTACTTACATTAGATATCTCGTACCAGCTCATCCCCCCCCCCGCCCCCATATCTATTGATCCCACACCAGGGGTCAAATCAGGCGAACTATTTTCGCCGCAAACCTTCCCATCCACAACATTGTTAGTTTTCCCATTGACTTCATGTCATGCTTATTTACTTGTTCCAGGGAAATCTTCTGTTCTTGTCAGGACCCTTGGGGACCTACTTATTGATTTACCTCATTTACTGTTTTTATGACTTGCTTCAAGGGTCCTACATGTCTTATAAATACTACCTTTTCAGTATGTGTAATTTTTTTGGACCTGCGTGTCAGAATCTCTTGTTTGTATTTTTCTGAACAGGGGTCCTGCGTGCCCCCAATTGTTACCCTTATTTTCCAAACTAAATAAAAAATGTTTTTAAAAAAAAAAAAAAAAATGCTAAACATCTTATCTGTGATGTCATTTTTGATATAATCAAAATTAATGTTAAATCTATGTCTTTAGCTATTTTAGCTAGAAGAGCTTTGTGGCTCAAATATTGTAATGCTGACATGGCATATAAGTCTAGATTACTATCTCTTTCTTTCCAAGGTAATACGTTATTTGGTTCTCAGTTGGATTCAATTATTTCAACTGTCACTGGGGGGAAGTAAGTTTTTTTTTTTTTTGCTTCAGGATAAAAGACTTAAGGGTAAATCTAAAGCTTCTAACCGTTTTTGTTCTTTTCAACAAAATAAGGAACAGAAACCTAATCCTTCCCCAAAGAATCTGGTTCCAATTGGAAACCTTCTTCAAGTTGGAGTAAATTTAAACCATTTAAGAAATCAAAGACAGCACCCAAGTCTGCATGAAGGTGTGGCTCTCATTCAAGCTCAGCTGGTAGGGGCAGATTAAGATTCTTCCAAAACATTTGGGCAGATTCTGTCCAAAATCAATGGATTCAGAGTATTGTCTCTCAATGGTACCAAATAGGATTCAGAGTAAGACCTCCTGTGAGAAGATTTTTTTCTCTCACGCATCCCAGCAAATCCAGTAAAGGCTCAGAGGCTGAATTATGAAAGGTCTTGCGGACCTGATCCGACAGTGTGGATCAGATCTGCAAGACCTCGCTGATTGTGGAGAGCAATACGCTCTGCGTATTAAGCATTGCACCAGCAGCTCACAGGAGCTGATGGTGCAACGCCGCCCCCTGCCGACTCGCGGCCAATCGGCCGCCAGCAGGGAGGTGTCAATCAACCCGATCATATTTGATTGGGTTGAATTGCGGCAATTACTGTCCGCCTCATCAGAGCAGGCGGACAGGGTTATGGAGCAGCGGTCTTTAGACCGCTGCTTCATAACTGTTGTTTCTGGAGAGTCTGAAGACTCGCCAGAAACACAGGTCCTCAAGCTCCATACGTAGCTTGATAAATGGGCCTCTTAGGCTTTTCTGAAGTGTGTTTCAGACCTGGAGCTTTCAGGGGTAATCATACCAGTTCCGTTTCATGAACAGGGTCTGGGGTTTTATTCAAATCTATTCATTGTCCCAAAGAAAGAAATTTTTTTCAGGCCAGTTCTGGATCTGAAAATTTTGAATCATTATGTAAGAGTGCCAACTTTCAAAATGGTGACTATAAGGACTATTATGCCTTCTGTTCAGCAAGGGCATTATATTTTCAGCAATAGACTTACAGGATGCATATCTTCATATTCCGATTCATCAAGACCACTATCAGTTTCTGAGATTCTCTTTTCTAGACAAGCATTACCAATTTGTCGCTCTTCCATTTGGCCTAGCGACAGCTCCAAGAATCTTTTCAAAAGTTCTCGATGCCCTAATCTCTGTAATCAGAGAATGGGGTATTGCAGTGTTTCCTTATTTGGATGATATTGTGGTACTAGTTCAGTCTTTACATTCTGCAGAATCTCACACAAATCAACTAGTGTTGTTTCTTCAAAGACATGGTCGGAGGATCAATTTACCAAAAAGTTCTTTGATTCCTCAGACAAGGGTCACCTTTTTAGGTTTCCAGATAGATTCAGTGTCCATGACTCTAACAGACAAGAGACGATTAAAATTGGTTTCAGCTTGTCGGAAACTTCAGTCTCAATCATTCCCTTCAGTAGCTATGTACATGAAAGTTTTTGGTCTCATGACTGTAGCATCGGACGCAATCCCCTTTGCTCATTTTCATATGAGACCTCTCCAGCTTTGTATGCTGAACCAATGGTGCAGGGATTAAAAGATATCACAATTAATATCCTTAAATCCCAATGTTCGACTCTTTCTGACTTGGTGGTTAGATCACTATCGTACAGTTCAAGGGGCCTCTTTTGTTCGTCCAGCCTGGACTGTGATCACAACAGATGCAAGTCTTTCAGGTTGGGGAGCTGTCTGTGGATCTCTGACAGCATAAGGGGTTTGGAAATCTCAAGAGGCGAGGTTACCAATCAATATTTTAGAACTCTGTGCTATTTTCAGGGCTCTTCAGGTTTGGCCTCTGTTGAAGAGAGAACCGTTCATTTGTTTTCAGACAGACAATATCACAACTGTGGCATATGTCAATCATCAGGGTGGGACTCACAATCCCCAAGCTATGAAAGAAGTGTCTCAGATACTTGTTTGGGCGGAATCCAATTCCTGTCTAATTTTCTGCAGTTCATATCCCAGGTATAGACAATTGGGAAGTGGATTATCTCAGCTGTCAGACTTTACATTCGAGGGAGTGGTCGCTCCATCCAGATGTGCTTTCTCAGATTGTTCAGATGTGGGATCTTCCAGAAATAGATCTGATGGCTTGCCATCTAAACAAGAAGCTACCCAGGTACCTGTCCAGGTCCAGGGATCCTTAGGTGGAAGTGGTGGATGCGTTAGCAGTTCCATGGTGTTACTAACCTGCTTATATCTTCCCACCTCTGGTTCTTCTTCCAAGAGTGATTTCCAAGATCATCATGGAACAATCATTTGTGTTTCTGGTAGCTCCAGCATGACCTCACAGGTTCTGGTATGCGGATCTTGCTCGGATGTCCAGTTGCCAACCTTGGCCACTTCCATTAATGCCAGACCTTCTGTCTCAAGGTCAGTTTTTCCATCAGGATCTCAAATCATTAAATTTGAAGGTATGGAAATGGAACGCCTAGTGCTTAGTCATAGAGGTTTCTCTGACTCGGTGATTAATACTATGTTACAGGCTCGTAAATCTGTTTCTAGGAAGATGTATTATTGAGTTTGGAAGACTTATATTTCATGGTGTTCTTCTTATAAATTCTCCTGGCATTCTTTTAGAATTCCTAGAATTTTACAGTTTCTTCAGGATGGTTTGGATAAGGGTTTGTATGCAAGTTCCTTGAATGGACAAATCTCTGCTTTCACAGAAAGATTGCTAAGCTTCCTGATTTTCACTGTTGTGTACAGGCTTTGGTCCGTATTAAGCCTGTCATTAAATCAATCTCTCCTCCTTGGAGTCTTAATTTGGTTTTGAAGGCTTTCCAGGCTCCTCCGTTTGAGCCTATGCATTTTTTGGAAATTAAATTACTTTCTTGGAAAGTGTTGTTCTTTTTGGCCATCTCTTCTGCTAGAAGAGTTTCCGCATTATCAGCTCTTTCTTGTGAATCTCCTTTTCTGATTTTCCATCAGGATAAGGCAGTTTTGCGAACTTCTTCATTTAAATTTCTAAATTTCTACCTAAGGTTGTGAATACTAACAACATTAATAGATAAATTGTTGTCCCTTCTTTATGTCCTAAACCTAAGAATTCTTTGGAGTGATCCTTGCATTCTTTGGATGTGGTAAGAGCTTTGAAATATTATGTTGAAGCTACTAAAGATTTCAGGAAGACTTCTAGTCTATTTGTTATCTTTTCTGGCTCTAGGAAAGGTCAGAAGGCTTCTGCCATTTCCTTGTCATCTTGGTTAAAGCTTTTAATTAATTAGGCTTATTTGGAGTCAGGTCAGGCCCCGCCTCAGAGAATTACAGCTCATTCTACTAGATCAGTCTCTACTTTGTGGGCTTTTAATAATGAAGCTTCAGTTGATCAGATTGTTGTCCCTTTTTTTGTCCTAATCCTAAGAATTCTTTGGAGAGATTCTTGCATTCTTTGGATGTGGTAAGAGCTTTGAAATATTATGTTGAAGCTACTAAAGATTTCATGAAGACTTCTAGTCTATTTGTTATCTTTCCTGGTTCTAGGAAAGGTCAGAAGGCTTCTGCCATTTCCTTGGCATCTTGGTTAAAGCTTTTGATTCATTAGGCTTATTTGGAGTCGGGTCAGGCCCCGCCTCAGAGAATTACAGCTCATTCTACAAGATCAGTCTCCACTTTGTGGGCATTTAAGAATGATTCATTTTTTTTTAGCAGAAAATGGCTGTTATTATTTTATCCCTCCCTCTCTAGTCACGCTAGTCTACATCACTAGCTCATGGACTCTTGCCAATTACATGAAAGAAAACATAATTTATGTAAGAACTTACCTGATAAATTAATTTCTTTCATATTGGCAAGAGTCCATGAGGCCCACTCTTTTTATGGGGGTTATGATTTTTTGTATAAAGCACAATTATTTCCAAATTCCTTTGTTGATGCTTTTTACTCCTTTCTTTATCACCCCACTACTTGGCTATTCGTTAAACTGGATTGTGGGTGTGGTGAGGGGTGTATTTATAGGCATTTTGAAGTTTGGGAAACTTTGCCCCTCCTGGTAGAATTGTATATCCCATAGGTCACTAGCTCATGGACTCTTGCCAATATGAAATAAATTAATTTATCAGGTAAATTCTTACATAAATTATGTTTTTTCTATAGTAATACAACATAAGTGTCTTGTAATTATAAAGTATTTACTGTCCCTTTAAACGTCATAACTGACCTTATCTCTCTAGCAGAAGTAGCCCTAACTGTGACCCTGCTTTAGAATCAGTACCCTTCAACCACCCCCCACACTGGTAAATCAACTTCTGCATCATCTCTTCCCCATGCAAACACCCCCTGTCTGGTACACTGCACTAGGCAGAACTTGCATCCAAGGAAGAGAATGTGCACAGCCTCCATCTTTAGGTGATATTTCTTATGGCTCCATAATTAAGACACATTTAAGGGGTGTGCCTCTGGTATGTAAAACAATGTAAATTTAGTTTTAAAAAAACTACAAATTTAAATGCTTCTAAAACATCTTTTTGTATGCAGATGTTTTGTAATTCAGTGCTTACTTTTTATGTATACTATTCAGATGTAAAAAAATGTTCCTTAATATTCTCCACATATATACAAGACAATTCAGACAAAGTTTAAGGGGATGTAAGAGACAATGGGGCATATTTATCAAGCTCCGAATGGAGCTTGATGCCCTTTGTTTCTGGCGAGCCTGCAGGCTCGCCAGAAACAGCAGTTATGAAGCAGCGATCACAAAGACCGCTGCTCCATAACCTGTCCGCCTGCTCAGAGCAGGCAGACAGACATCGCCGGAAATCAACCCTATCGAGTACGATCGGGTTGATTGACACCCCCCGGCTGGTGGCTCTTGTGATTTGCTTGTGCAATGCTGAATACGGCGAGCATATTGCTCGCTGTATTCAGTGAGGTCTGTCGGACCAGGTCCGACAGACCTTTATCAATAGAGGCCTAAGGGTCACATGCACTAAGCCATCAACTGAATTTTCTCAGTTAATCTCATGTCAAAATCTGTGCACTGACTTAACGTCATCCCTTTAAAAACACAAAGTAAAATTGCTTATAATCTGCATATGGATTTATACGTTTCTATTCACTTGTAGCTTATTTATGTGCGGATAGGCTTTGTTACGCCTTTAATCTTGCTTCAATCGAATATTATCAAAACTTCAACCTGCCCATGTTCGGGGGAACACTGCAATATCTAAAGGGGTCCCAGACAGGAGGGCGTGAATTTCACATTGGAGTTCAACAATCTTGCAGTATAAAACAAGCACATAATAATTTGCAAATAATTTACTTAAATTGTTGCTTGAATCAGCTATGGAGACCCTGCGGCATCACTTCATGCATCACTATCTTCAGATAGGGGGTAGAAGGTTATGTTCACAAAACTAAGAACAACCATTACCAGATGCAAGAAGAAAGAGGAGAGTGCCAAGACTAATTCTCCCAAGGACTGGACTTGAAGCTTTG
This sequence comes from Bombina bombina, assembly GCF_027579735.1. Classification (NCBI taxonomy): domain Eukaryota; kingdom Metazoa; phylum Chordata; class Amphibia; order Anura; family Bombinatoridae; genus Bombina; species Bombina bombina. The sequence continues at coordinate 29,123,446 of NC_069499.1, read as the reverse complement.
TCCGACCCTAAAATTGTACAAAGATTTTGCTTGGACAGGGAGTCCATAATTACCTTTCATGCAGAGGTCAGTGACAGTTTGACGTTCCCTCCCACGGGCCATTCCTGGAATCATAATACTGCTAGCAGCACTCCATTTCTTTGCAACAGGGTCTTTCCAGACTATTTCCAGTGTAGTTGTGGGAATAAGCTGACATTTTCCAGACATCTTGCCACTGGCATAAGCACACTTTTTAGTCCTCCTTAATATTTTCTATGTTAAAAAATAGAGATAATTCATTCAAGTGAACCCTCATTATTATCTAACCTTCAAAAAGTCTCAGTGGACTATTTAAAGGGACATGAAACCCAAAATTCTCATTTGTGATTTAAACAGCTCATACTATTTAATAAAAAAAGTTTCCAATTTACTTCTATTATCAAATTTACATTGTTTCCATGATATGACTGTGCTGAAGAGATACCTAGGTAGCATCTGGAGCACTACATGGCTGGAAGTAATGCTGACAACTAGTGCTCTTGCAAAACTGTTGCCCTATATTGCTCCCAAAATTGGCAGGCTCCTAAGATTACATCCCTGCATTTCAATAAAAGAAACCAAGAAAATGGAGAAAAATGTATAACATATGTAAATTAGAACGTTGTTTAAAATCACTGCTCTATCTGAATAATAAAAAGGAAAAAGTGTTTTTCTTATCCTTTAAAAAAAAAAAAAAAGAGCTTTATTAAAGGATAATCAAATAGTTACATGTTTTTCGATTTTTTCCAGTGAGACATACAAATACAAAATCATAATAACGTAACATTTCGAATTATAATACACACACACAGAGATCAATCCTCCTTGAGTCCCCAAAGGTATAATGATTTACACACCTCCCACACTGCATGTGAAGGTCTAAAGGGTCATAACACAGTTCTCAGTGCGCTTTTATGATTAAAGTCCCAGAAGTCGAATGGTACACAATTTCTGATGTTCTACAACCATTCCTGGTTGGGTTATAAAGCACAGAGTCCAATAAAGAAGTGGGCAGAAAGCCTGTCCACTGCATGCAGTAGAACACTTTTAATAGACCATTCACCCTCAGTAATCCCACTATTTGGCATTGTTTGACTCTTACTGACGGATTTTTCAAGAGGGGAAGGTGAAAAACGGGGGGTGGGGGGGAGGGATGGTGGTTTGGGGGAGTGTCAGTAATTAGTGCTATCAGCTGTATTATCCTACACTATTCATTGCCTATGTGCTAGCATCATCTCATGCGTGTCTACAGTTCCCTGCTGAGTATGGTGGTATCTTTCTAAGTGTAACAGTGTGTCCACTTGCTTTTGCCATTCCATTAATCCCTTAATGACCGCAGCACTTTTCCATTTTCTGTCCGTTTGGGACCAAGGCTATTTTTACATTTTTGCGGTGTTTGTGTTTAGCTGTAATTTTCCTCTTACTCATTTACTGTACCCACACATATTATATACCGTTTTCTCGCCATTAAATGGACTTTCAAAAGATACCATTATTTTCATCATATCTTATAATTTACTATAAAAAACATTATAAAATATGAGGAAAAAATGGAAAAAAACACACTTTTTCTAACTTTGACCCCCAAAATCTGTTACACATCTACAACCACCAAAAAACACCCATGCTAAATAGTTTCTAAATTTTGTCCTGAGTTTAGAAATACCCAATGTTTACATGTTCTTTGCTTTTTTGGAAGTTATAGGGCCATAAATACAAGTAGCACTTTGCTATTTCCAAACCACTTTTTTTCAAAATTAGTGCTTGTTACATTGGAACACTGATATCTGTCAGGAATCCCTGAATATTCCTTGACATGTATATATTTTTTTTTCGAAGACATCCCAAAGTATTGATCTAGGCCCATTTTGGTATATTTCATGCCACCATTTCACCGCCAAATGCGATCAAATAAAAAAAATTGTTCACTTTTTCACAAATTTTTTCACAAACTTTAGGTTTCTCACTGAAATTATTTACAAACAACTTATGCAATTATAGCATAAATGGTTGTAAATGCTTCTCTGGGATCCCCTTTTTTCAGAAATAGCAGACATATATGGCTTTGGCTTTGCTTTTTGATAATTAGAAGGCTGCTAAATGCCACTGCGCACAATACGTGTATTATGCCCAGCAGTGAAGGGGTTAATTAGGGAGCATGTAGGGAGCTTCTAGGGTTAATTTTAGCTTTAGTGTAGTGTAGTAGACAACCCCAAGTATTGATCTAGGCCCATTTTGGTATATTTCATGCCACCATTTCACCGCCAAATGCGATCAAATTAAAAAAAACATTAATTTTTTCTCAATTTTAGGTTTCTCACTGAAATTATTTACAAACAGCTTATGCAATTATGGCACAAATGGTTGTAAATGCTTCTCTGGGATGCCCTTTGTTCAGAATTAGCAGACATATATGACTTTGGCGTTGCTTTTTGGTAATTAGAAAGTCGCTAAATGCTGCTGCGCATCACACGTGTATTATGGCTAGCAGTGAAGGGGTTAATTAGGTAGTTTGTAGGGAGCTTGCAGGCTTAATTTTAGCTTTAGTGTAGAGATCAGCCTCCCACCTGACACATCCCACCCCCTGATCCCTCCCAAACAGCTCCCTTCCCTCCCCCACCCCACAATTGTCCCCGCCATCTTAAGTACTGGCAGAAAGTCTGCCAGTACTAAAATAAAAGTTTTTTTGTTTTTTTTTGTAAAGAAAAAAAAAGCATATTTACATATGCTGTGTTTAGGATCCCCCCTTAACCCCCAACCTCCCTGATCCCCCCCAAAACAGCTCTCTAAGCCTCCCCCTCAGCCTTATTGGGGGCCATCTTGGGTACTGGCAGCTCCTCTAAATCATATGTGATGTTCAATATCTCTGATTTAGATACATTAAGGTGAAAATTAGATAATTGCCCATATTCGTTAAAAGTGTCTAGTGTTCTGGGAAGGGATGTTTCTATGTCAGACAGTGTCAGCAAAACGTTGTCAGCGTATAAGGCCAGTTTGTGTGTGCATGATCTGGTCTTTATTCCCGAAATCCTCGCGTCTTCTCTAATTTTTTGCGCCAGCGCCTCTATTGATATAGCAAAGAGGAGTGGTGAGAGAGGGCACCCCTGTCTGGTTCCATTTCTGATAGAAAATCCATCAGACAGTAGGCCATTAACCTTTACTCTTGCAGTGGGGTTTTTATATAGTGCAAATATTTGTTTTATAAATGTTTCGCTAAATTTCATTTTGGACAGGACCGTTTTTAGAAAAAGCCAATGCACCCGGTCGAACGCCTTTTCGGCGTCCGTTGAGACCAGTATTAAGGGCGTGCTTTGTTGCTGAGCATGCGTTACCAATTGTAACACCTTCAGCGTGTTGTCCCGTGCCTCTCTCCCCGGCACGAACCCCACTTGGTCCGGGTGTATCAGTGCAGGGAGGAATTTGTTGATTCTATTAGCTAATACCTTAGCATAGATTTTTATATCCACTTTAAGGAGCGAGATCGGGCGGAAGTTCTCCGGTCTATCCAGATTTTTCCCCTGTTTGGGGAGGACAGTTATATTTGCCTCTAGCATCTGGTCTGTAAACCCTCCCTCTCGTAGTAGTGAATTAAATAGGGATGTGAGAGGTGTCAGCAAGTGATGTGTAAACATTTTGTAGTATTTAACCCCTAACCCATCTGGCCCAGGGCTCTTTCCATTTGGCATACTCTTAATGGCTATTTTAACATCTTCAGCTGTGATCGGCCTATCTAGCTGTTCTGAGTCCTCTTGAGAGAGGGTGGGCAAATGGATGTCTCTTAGTTATTTATCTATGTCGGTTTGTGAGCTATTGTTATCAATGTTGTAGAGTGTTTCATAGTATCACCGGAAGGTCTCAGCTATTTTCTCGCTATCTTTCTGTGTGTGCCCTGACGCGTCTGTTAGTGTATATATGTGTGTGCTTAGTTGTTTGCGCTTTAGCGCTTTGGCTAGTGAGGAGCCTATTTTGTCGCTCATTTCAAAATATTTTTGTTGTAACATTGACGCCTTTCTTTGATACTCTTTGATAAGATGATTATTCAGCTCGGACTTCACTGTAGTCAGGGATTTTAATATTGTAATGGTTTTCTTATCCTTTTAATACGGTCCTAAACAGACATCCAACATCAGCTAAAAGATAAATACATTTAAATAAATACAAACAAGTAAAAGAAATGCAAAATACAAAACTGCTATAAATGATGGGGGAAAAGTGAGACACACATATAAGTAAATATAACTAAATAGTGGATTTTGAATGCAAACAACTATAACAACAATTTCTAAATTGAAACTAACTTGTTCCCCTTTCAGCACCTATGTCTGGGGTACGACTCCTTATGTCTGGTATAGTATCCGCAGAGGAAACACTGGGACTAGTGGCAGATTAAGTAGATGGAATATAGACTCCATGCTACATCAATCCAAGTCTTCCCTCTGCTGATGATGAAGTACCACTAACAGCGACGAACCAGCTTCTTCTGAAAGTTCTTGACGAGAACTGGACCTTGCTATGAATTTTTTTTTTTCTAAATACAATTGTTGTGGTGTAATCATATTTGGAAATAAATGATCTTTTATGATTCAGAATATACCCTTTTTAAACAACTTTCCCATTTACTTATGCTATTAAATTTGCTTAATATGTTGGTATACTTTGTTCAAAAGGCAGCACAATGCACTACTGGGAGCTAGCTGACATGATCACTTGAGCCAATGTGCTTGAGGAAAATGTGTTCCACTACCAGTCATCAGCTATAGCTCCCAGTTGAACATTGGTGATCCAGAGCCTACCTACATATACTTTTCAACAACAGATAACAAGATAATGAAACAAATTAGATATTAGAAGTAAATTTGAGAGATGTTTAAAATTGCATTATCTGAAATGAAATATATGGGGTTTCATATCCCTTTAAATCCTAGAAATAGACAGATACACGGAGATCCTAAAACATTAACTTTCTAAATAACAGGGGGGGGGGGAAATTAATTAAACAAACAAATTAGCTAAAAAATAAATTTAAAATAAGCGCATCAAATTTGAAAAGTTTATTAGTTACCATGATTGTCGCTCTCACAGTCCTCAGCAATGCCTTCTATCACCTCAGGCCCAAGACGCTGAACCTTTTGCTCATAATCGAGCAGATCTACAACATAGGCTGGACCTCCACCAGTTCCCCTTGCTGATTGTTTCTCCACTGCCAGTTTACACTTACACGCTTCTGATATCATTAAATCTTTTCTTGAAACGGTCAACATCTTTATTTATAAGGCCTTAACAGCATCGCTTATCCTCTTTTTTTATGGACATGCGGTGTCTGTTTTAAGTGGCTTCTGAATATGAAATCATAGTATTCTTCTGCTTGTGGGAGTACTGGATATTGTGACCTGTCTTTGACTTTCCGTACTCTGAGCTTGATGAGCCCTCCCTGTTATATCGTAGATGGAGATATGCTCTATATTCTATCTGCTTCTTTTGAGTCTTGTGGGCCTTTATTTTCCCTTCGCTATTTAGTTGGTGCCTTAGTTATTTTACATATTTGGGCTTCAAAGTTATCAATAATAATAACTCACCTTACTTTTGTACTCATGAACTTATCTATTCCTAAACACTCTCTCTCCCCCCCTGCACCTTGTCTCAAAAGCAGTCTCATTACTGCAAATCTGTATCTCATCTCATGTCACTCTCCCTCTTGCTTTTACTAACTGCTGGTGACATCTCCCCTAATCCTGGTCCCCAACAACTGCCTAGCTGTGCACATCCATGTATACCATCCCACAGACTCAAAAAACAAAACTCTGACAACCTTACTCACATTCCTCTTGCATCAAAAGCCACTACCCCTTTCATTTGCGCACTCTGGAACTCTCGCTCTGTTTGCAACAAACTCACTTCTATACATGACCTCTTTATCACCCACTCCCGCAACCTTCTAGCCCTAACAGAAACCTGGCTCTCCCCCCTAGACACAGCATCCACTGCTGCTCTGTCACATGGGGTCTCCACTTCAGCCACACTCCTAGGTCTGGTAATTGACAAGGAGGTGGTGTAGGTATTTTACTTTCCTCTCGTTGCACCTTTCAACAAATACATCCCATCTTTTCCTCATTCGAAACCCACATAATTCGCTTATTCTCTCCTCTTTCTATACGTGTTGCAGTCATATACCGCCCTCCTGGCTCCTCAATTCAATTTCTAGATCACTTGGCTGCCTGGCTACCTTATTTCCTTTCCACAGACACCCCTGCCCTCATTCTTGGTGACTTCAAAATCCCTCTTGACAATCCCACTGCCTCCTCTGCAAAACAACTTCTGCAACTCACTTCCTCTTTCGGTTTGTCACAATGGACTGATTCTCCCACTCACAAAGATGGTCACTCCCTTGACCTGATCTTTAGCTATCGATGCACCCTCTCAAACTTCACAAACTCCGCCTTTCCTCTTTCTGACCACCATCTCCTTACTTGCAACATATCATCCCTCCCTACAACTCTCCCTCCTTCTGCTCCTCACACCAAACTTCACAGAAGCATTATATCATTAGATCAACAACAGCTTTCTAATTCCCTCAAACCTCTCCTCTCATCCTTCTCTTCCTTTTCCTGCCCTGACCAATCTATTTGCCACTATAATTCCACCCTTACATTCATCCTTGACAATCTCGCCCCTCTTACCATAGCTCGGAAATCAAACACTGATCCTCAGCCGTGGCATTCTCCTCTGACACGATACCTATGCAGATGTTCCCGTACATTACAAATGTATCTTGAACTCCAACTACTCTGCCCTTAGTTTCCATAAGCAACACTACTTCTCTACTCTTATCTCTAATCTTTCTTCAAACACAAATTGTTTGTTCTCCACTTTCAATACTCTTCTCCGCCCTCCCCCACCTCCTAATACAACTTCTCTGTCAGCTCAAGACTTTGCCAACCACTTCAATAACAAAATCGACTCTATCAGAAATGAAATCAGCTCTCAACTAAATTCCATTCTCTCACCCCCTCAAATGCTCTCAATCAACCACAACCCACATAACCTTAAACTTAGCTTATTCTCCCCTGTTACTGAGGAAGAAGTTTCGGCACTTATACTGCGCTCTCACCTCACTACCTGTCCCCTTGACCCTATCCCCTCACAGCTACCCCCCCTCCCTCTCTGCCACCCTTACCCCTATACTCACACACACTTTCAACCTCTCCCTCAGCACCGGTATATTTCCCTCATCGCTAAAACATGCACTGGTCAAACCTATCCTCAAAAAACCTTCCCTTGATCCTACCTCCCCATCCAACTACTGCCCTATTTCCCTCCTCCCTCTTGCATCAAAGCTTCTCGAAAAACTAGCTTATGCATGCCTATCCCATTTACTTACAATAAACTCTCTCCTTGACCCATTGCAATCTGGATTTTGTCCCCATCACTCCACAGAGACAGCAATTGTTAAGGTTACCAACGACCTACTTACAGCAAAATCAAAAGGCCACTTCTCTCTGCTTATCCTCCTTGATCTGTCCACAGCCTTTGACACTGTTGACCACCCTCTTTTGCTCCAATCCTTCGGGATCTGTGACACAGCCCTCTCGTGGCTCTCTTCCTACCTGTCAAACCGTACCTTTAGTGTAGCCTTCTCTGGGGCCTCCTCTGCCCCGTCACCACTTTCTGTCGGAGTACTGCAAGGCTCTGTCCTCGGTCCCTTTCTCTTCTCAATCTACACGTCATCACTAGGTTCCCTAATAAAGTCCCACGGTTTACAATATCATTTGTATGCCGATGACACCCAAATCTACTTCTCTGCACCAGACCTATCTCCTTCCTTTCTAACCCATGTCACTAACTGTCTTTCTCACATCTCTAACTGGATGTCCTCTCACTACCTCAAGCTAAATCTCTCCAAAACTGAGCTCCTTATTTTCCTCCCTTCTTCTAAACTCTCCACCCCCCATACTCTCTATAACTGTCGACAACTCCATCATTACCCCTACCCCACATGGCCGATGTCTCAGGGTCACATTTGACTCCTCACATTCAGTCATTGGCTAAAGCCTGCCGCTTCCACCTTAAAAACATCTCTAAAATTAGACACTTCCTTACACAAGACACAACTAAGATTTTAATCCACTCTCTCATTCTTTCCCGCCTCGATTACTGCAACTCTGTCCTCTCTGGTCTCCCCACCTGCCGCCTAGCTCTTTTACAATCCATAATGAATGCCTCTGCCAGACTCATCTTCCTTAAACGTCACTCTTCATCTGCTGCACCTCTATGCCAATCCCTTCACTGGCTTCCTCTTGCCTCTAGGATCAAACAAAAATTTTTCATTCTGACATACAAAGCCCTCAACTGCACTGCTCCCCCCTATATCTCAGACCTTGTCTCCAGATACTCTCCCTCCCGTCCCCTTCGCTCTGCTCACAATCTCCTACTCTCCTCCTCTCTTGTCACCTCATCACACTCCCATTTACAGGACTTCTCAAGACTGGCTCCCATCTTGTGGAACTCTCTGCCGCGCTCCACAAGACTCTCTTCTAGTTTTAAAAGCTTCAAGTGCTCCCTAAAGACTCTACTGTTCAGGGATGCATACAACCTACGCTAACCTTTCTTTATACCAGTTCCTCTCCTCCATTGCTATCCCCTGAACCCCCTTAGCATGTAAGCTTAAGAGTCCAGCTGTTTGTTGATCACCTTCTCAAGAGCTGACTACAACAGTGCAACTCTTGGCAGGGCCCTCTACCCATTTGATCCGTATAATTGTTTTGTTGTACTCCGCCTTTGTTTATAGCGCTGCGGAATCTGTTGGCGCTCTACAAATAACCGATAATAATATTAATAATAATCTGCTGGCATACATACATACATAAACATTCATACATACATACATAGATAGATACACACACATGCATACACATATATACACATACATACATATATGCACATACATACACATACATACTTAGATACACATGCATACACACATATATACAGTATATATATATATATATATATATATATATACATACATACAAACACAAACAAACACATACAAACATACACATATATACATACCTACATAGAAACACACACACATATATATATATATATATATATATATATATATATATATATATATTCATATGTTGCGGGTAAAGTCAAATATTGTGTAATCCCATGATTAGTCGGGTAAAACTGACATTACCCAGTGGCTGTGGGAAGATCAAACATCGGGCTTTACCCGGGTAATCCTAGGGTTACCAAAATGCTTCTAGATAAAGCTAATCACAGCACTATTTTTGTCCTTTGAAGACAATAGTACTTGTAAATCATGCATCAAACATAAAACCAATGTGCTATAATTCACTATCTTTTTTGCCTACGACTGGGGGGTTCAATAGTGGCTTTGATCCCTTTTAAACCTCATTCCCCCAGGTTCCCTTGGGGTGGATGCCAGAGGATCGGTGAGGCGGCCCCCCACCCTTTCAATCCCCCCAGACAGAGGCAAAATTAATGTTTGTAGATGGGCTTTGTCCAGAAGCATTTGGTGTAATACTAGGATTACTACCCGGGTAAAGCCTGATGTATGATATTACATCATGCTTTACCCACAGCTACTGGGGTAATGTCAGCTTAACCCGGGTAATCCTAGGATATCTGACTATACCCGAAACATATATATATATATATATATATATATAAACACATATATATACACACACACATATATACACATATTAAAATATACATATACATTCACACGTGAAAATACACACATACACATAGATACACATACATACATACATAAAAACATACACACACATATATACATATACATACATATACATTCACACGTGAATATACACACATACATATAAACAAACACATATATAGACATACATACATACATAAAAACATACACACACATATATACATATACATACATATACATTCACACATGAATATACACACATACATATAAGCATACACATTTATACATATACATACATACAAACATACATACACATATATACACATACATACATATACATTCACACGTGAATATACACACATACATATAAACATACACATTTTATACACATACATACATACATACACATATATACACATACATACATACACATATATATCTATACACATACAAACATACACACACATGTATAGACATACATATACATTTACACACATGAATATACACACATACATATACACATACAAACATACATACACATATATACACATACATACATACACATATATATCTATACACATACAAACATACACACACATGTATAGACATACATATACATTTACACACATGAATATACACACATACATATAAACATACACATACATACATATACATACATACACATATATATATATATACAGTGCTTTTTTGTAAACGAAAAGGTGCAGGTACTCACTTTACAATGTTTGATGTATTTTGTAGCCCCCACTTTTGAAAACTAGAGTATTTACATGATGATTACAAACATTACCTCTTATGAGTTGTTAGAGGTGGGGGTACTCAGTACTGGTGAGTAGTGATGTCGCGAACATAAAAATTGAACGCGAACTTCCGCAACTGTTCGCGAACGGCAAACTGGGCGAACTGCCATAGACTTCAATAGGCAGGCGAACTTTAAAACCCACAGGGACTCTTTCTGGCCACAGTGATGGAAAAGTTGTTTCAAGGGGACTAACACTTGGACTGTGGCATGCCGGAGGGGGATCCATGGCAAAATTCCCATGGAAAATTACATAGTTGATGCAGAGTCTGGTTTTAATCCATAAAGGGCATAAATCACCTAACATTCCTAAATTGTTTGGAATAACGTGCTATAAAACATCAGGTATGATGTTGTATCGATCAGGTAGTGTAAGGGTTACGCCCGCTTCACAGTGACAGACCAAACTCCCCGTTTAAAGGGACAGTCTACACCAGAATTTTTATTGTTTTAAAAGATAGATAATCCCTTTATTACCCATTTCCCAGTTTTGCATAACTAACACATTTATAATAATATACTTTTAACCTCTGTGATTATCTTGTATCTAAACCTCTGCAAACTGCCCCTTTTTTCAGTTCTTTTGATAGACTTGCAGTCTAGCCAACCAGTGCCTGCTCCCAGATAACTTATCATGCACGAGCACAGTGTTATCTATATGAAATACGTGAACTAACACCCTCTAGTGGTGAAAAACTGTTAAAATGCAATCTGAAAGAGGTGGGCTTCAAGGTCTAAGAAATTAGCATATGAACCTCCTAGGTTAAGCTTTCAACTAAGAATACCAAGAGAACAAAGCAAAATTGGTGATAAAAGTAAATTGGAAAATTGTTTAAAATTACATGCTCTATCTGAATCATGAACGTTTATTTTGGCCTAGACTGTCCCTTTAACGCACCGCAAACAACCGCAAACAGTCCATTTGCACAACCGCAAACTCCCCATTTGCACAAGGTTGGATACCAAGCTAGCCATGTCCCGTTCCTTGTCCTCACTGATGTCATTGAAGGTCTCTTCCTCCACCCAGCCATGTACAACACCAAGGGTCCCCGAAAGGTGACAACAAGTCCCCTGGGATGCCTACTGTGTTTGGTCTTCCACCTCCTCAAAGCCACCTTCCTCCTCTGACTCCTCTTCTTCAGACTCCTCTCTCTGCGTTGCCTCTCTCTGCATTATTATAAGGTGTGTTAAGTAGTACTATTCCTATCAGTTTAATCTCTGTTACGTCCCCTATCAGGGGACGTGTATATGGCATCGATTTTAGGAACCGGGAGATGGAAAAAGATGCTTGTTCAGTCCTCCTACTTCAAATTTAGGGCACCGCGCGTGCAATCTAATGTGCCACCAGATATGAGTGGTGTGTTAAGTAGTTCTATTCTTATCAGTTTAATCCCTGTTACATCCCCTATCAGGGGACGTGTATATGGCATCGATTTTAGGAACCGGGAGATGGAAAAAGATGCTTGTTCGGTCCTCCTACTTAAAATTTGGGCACCGTGCGTGCAATCTAATGTGCCACCAGATATGAGTGGTGTGTTAAGTAGTTCTATTCTTAGCAGTTTAATCCCTGTTACGTCCCCTATCAGGGGACGTGTATATGGCATCGATTTTAGGAACCGGGAGATGGAAAAAGATGCTTGTTCGGTCCTCCTACTTCAAATTTGGGGCACTGCGCGTGCAATCTAATGTGCCACCAGATATGAGTGGTGTGTTAAGTAGTTCTATTCTTATCAGTTTAATCCCTGTTACGTCCCCTATCAGGGGACATGTATATGGCATCGATTTTAGGAACCGGGAGATGGAAAAAGATGCTTGGTCGGTCCTCCTACTTCAAATTTGGGGCACTGCGCGTGCAATCTAATGTGCCACCAGATATGAGTGGTGTGTTAAGTAGTTCTATTCTTATCAGTTTAATCCCTGTTACGTCCCCTATCAGGGGACGTGTATATGGCATCGATTTTAGGAACCGGGAGATGGAAAAAGATGCTTGGTCGGTCCTCCTACTTCAAATTCGGGGCACTGCGCGTGCAATCTAATGTGCCACCAGATATGAGTGGTGTGTTAAGTAGTTCTATTCTTATCAGTTTAATCCCTGTTACGTCCCCTATCAGGGGACGTGTATATGGCATCGATTTTAGGAACTGGGAGATGGAAAAAGATGCTTGGTCGGTCCTCCTACTTCAAATTTGGGGCACTGCACGTGCAATCTAATGTGCCACCAGATATGAGTGGTGTGTTAAGTAGTTCTATTCTTATCAGTTTAATCCCTGTTACGTCCCCTATCAGGGGAGGTGTATATGGCATCGATTTTAGGAACCGGGAGATGGAAAAAGATGCTTGGTCGGTCCTACTTCAAATTTGGAGCACTGCGCGTGCAATCTAATGTGCCACCAGATAGGAGTGGTGTGTTAAGTAGTACTATTCCTATCAGTTTAATCCCTGTTATGTGCCTTTTTTTTGGTTTGGTTTTTGAAGCCACAGTGCAGCACCAGAGGCCAGAAAAATTAGGCATGTACACATGCCTGAAAAAGTAGGTATTGTTGCAGCCGCTGCTGTAGCAGCGGCCAGAAAAATTAATGCTCGTTTGGCAGAAAGTACCCTAAAACATTGCGGCTTGAACCTTAGTTGGTGGCGGATAAGTCACGCAAGTCATCCGGCATTCAGAGATCAAATACAGCAGCGTGTGGACCATTTTTAGCCCAAGGCATCTCATCAGCCTTTTTAAGTCGAATGTATCGCCCACTGTCAGTCCCTTCGGGATCCATCCCTCATTCATCTTAATAAAGGTGAGGTAATCTAGACTTTTTTTACCTATGCAACTTCTCTTCTCAGTGACAATACCTCCTGCTGCACTGAAGGTCATTTCTGACAGGACACTTGAAGCGGGGCAGGCCAGAAGTTCTATCGCAAATTGGGATAGCTCAGGCCACAGGTCAAGCCTGCACACCCAGTAGTAAAGGGGTTCATGGCTCCTCAGAGTGTCGATATCTGCAGTTAAGGCGAGGTAGTCTGCTACCTGTCGGTCGAGTCGTTCTCTGAAGGTGGATGTGGCGATGCGTAGGACTTAAAAAGCTCTGCATGTCCTCCATCAACAACATGTCTGTAAAGCGTCCTGTCCATGCCGGCGTGGTCGTGGGAGGAGGAGGATTACTTTCACTTCTTCACCTGTTAGATTCCCGTTGTGCTGTGACATCACCCTTATACGCTGTGTAAAGCATACTTTTTAATTTATTTTGGAACTGCTGCATCCTTTCCGACTTGCGGTAATTCAGTAACATTTCAGGCACTTTATGCTTATACCGGGGGTCTAGTAGCATGGACACCCAGTACAGGTCGTTCTCCTTCAGCTTTTTTATATGAGGGTCCCTCAACAGGCACGACAGCATGAAAGACCCCATTTGCACAAGGTTGAATGCCGAGCTACTCATGTCCCGTTCCTCGTCCTCAGTGATCTCACTGAAGGTATGTTCTTTCCCCCAGCCACGTACAACACCACGGGAACCAGATAGGTGACAACGAGCACCCTGGGATGCCTGTTGTGGTTGGTCTTCCTCCTCCTCCTCCTCAAAGCCACATTCCTCCTCTGACTCCTCTTCCTCACAATCCTCTTCCAGCATTGCCGTAGGTCCAGCAAGCGATGCTGATAAGGCTGTTTCTGGTGGTGATGGTGACCACAACTTTTCCTCTTCATGCTCATCTACGGCCTGATCCAGCACTCTTCGCTGGGCACGCTCCAGGAAGAAAACAAATGGTATGATGTTGCTGATGGTGCCTTCGGTGCGACTGACTAGGTTTGTCACCTCCTCAAAAGGACGCATGAGCCTACAGGCATTGCGCATGAGCATCCAGTAATGTGGCAAAAAAATTCCCAGCTCCGCAGAGGCTGTCCTAGCACCCTGGTCAAACAAATAGTAGTTAACAGCTTTTTCTTGTTGGATCAGGCGGTCAAACATTAGGAGTGTTGAATTCCAACGTGTCGGGCTGTCGCAAATCAAGCGCTTCACTGGCATGTTGTTTCGCCGCTGGATATCTGAAAAGTGCACCATGGACGTATAGGAGCGCCTGAAATGGCCACACACCTTCCTGGCCTGCTTCAGGATGTCCTGTAAGCCTGGGTACTTATGCACAAAGCGTTGTACGATCAGATTACACCCATGTGCCATGCACGGCACATGTGTCAACTTGCCCAAAATCAATGCCGCCACCAAATTTCTTCTGTTGTCACTAACCATTTTGCCGATCTCCAGTTGGTGCGGAGTCAGCCACTGATCCACCTGTGCGTTCAGGGCGGACAGGAGTGCTGGTCCAGTGTGAATCTCTGCTTTCAGGCAAGTCAACCCCAAGATGGCGTGACACTGCCGTATCCGGGATGTGGAATAGTACCTGGGGAGCTTGGGGGGTGCTGTTGATTTGGAGCAAGATGCAGCAGCAGAAGAGGACTCAGCCGAGGAGGTTATGGAAGAGAATGGAGTAGGAGGAGTAGAGGAGGTGGCAGCAGGCCTGCCTGCAAGTCGTGGCAGTGTCACCAACTCCTCTGCAGAGCCACGCATTCCATGCTTGGCAGTCATCAGCAGGTTTACCCAATGCGCAGTGTAGGGGATATACCTGCCCTGACCATGCTTTGCAGACCAGGTATCAGTGGTCAGATGGACCCTTGCCCGAACACTGTGTGCCAGACATGCCATTACTTCCTTTTGCACAATCGAGTACAGGTTGGGGATTGCTTTTTGTGCAACGAAATTTCGGACGGGTACCTTCCACTGCGGTGTCCCAATAGCTACAAATTTTTTGAACGCCTCAGATTCCACCAGCTTGTATGGTAAAAGCTGGCGGGCTAAGAGTTCAGTCAAGCCAGCTATCAGATGCCGGGCAAGGGGGTGACTTTGTGACATTGGCTTCTTACGCTCAAACATGTCCTTGACAGACACCTGACTGTGGGCAGATGAGCAGGAACTGCTCAAGGCGAGAGACAGAGTGGCGGATGGTTGAGAGGGGGCAAGGAGGACAGCAGTGGTTGACATGGCTGAAGATGCTGGACCAGGAGGAGGATGGCAACTTTGAGTTTGTGTGCTGCTTGTACTCATGTGTTGATCCCATAGGTGTTTGTGATGTGCGATCATGTGCCTTCGCAAAGCAGTTGTACCTAGGTGGGTGTTGGACTTCCCACGACTCAGTTTCTTTTGGCACAGGTTGCAAATGGCATCACTGTTGTCAGAGGCAGACACACAAAAAAAATGCCACACTGCTGAGCTCTGCAATGACGGCATTCTGGTGGTGGCCACAGCATGCGTTGATTGGCGTGCTGTCTGGCTGACCCTGGGTGCCGATGCATGCTGTCTGACTGTGCCATTAGCTCCTTGCGACGACCTCCCCCTCCTTCCAACTTGTCTCCTCCTCCTCCTCTCTGCCTCCCCATCTGAACTTTCCCCCACTTCTTCTTCTCTTCTAGCGGGCACCCACGTGACATCCACGGGCGCATCGTCATCATCAACCGCTTCACTTGTATCTGACAAGTCAACAAAGGAAGCAGCAGCGGGTACAACATCATCATCATCATCGCACCGTACGCCCATGTGTGTAATGCTGCCTGACTGAGACATATCCCTGTTATCTACATCCTCTGGCAATAATGGTTGCGCATCACTATCACTCATTTCTTCCAACTGATGTGTAAATAACTCCTCTGACAGATCAAGTGAAGCGGCTGTGGTGCTAGTGTTGGTGGTGGTGGCAGGCGGGCGAGTGGTAATTTGAGAGGTGGCCGAAGCTAAGCTGGAGGAGGATGGTGCGTCAAGGTTCAGAGCGGAAGCTGTAGAAGATTGGGTGTCCTGTGCTAGCCAGTCAACTATGTCCTCAGAGTCAGAAATGTTCGAGTTCGGGGTACGTGGCCTCTGAACACTGGGCATTATTCTAGGGCCAAAGGGAATCACAGCATCACGAACACGACGGCCCCTGCGGGGTGGCCTGCCTCTGCCTGTCATTTTTTTTTCGATTAGTGGTACTATGCGTGCAAGCTACTGTGACAACAGATATGAGTGGCACTGTGCACTGGCAGAAGTTGGCAGAGTAGACGCTGTAGGCCTGACACACACGCTTGCAGACAACTAACTGCTATTCAATCTATTACAGTCAAAATTGTATTTTTTTTTAAATGTACACTATTGTTACACCAGATATATGAGTTGCACTGGGGTGACACTGTGCCCTGGCAGGCAGGCACTGAAACACACACGTGTGAAGGAAACTGACTGCTATTATTTAACACAGTCAAAAAAGTGTTGTTTTTTTTTAAATCTACACTACTGTTACACCAGATATGAGTTGCACTGGAGTGACACTGTGCCCTGTCAGGCAGGCACTGAAACGCACACGTGTGAAGGAAACTGACTGCTATTATTTAACACAGTCAAAAAAGTGTTTTTTTTTTTTAAATCTACACTACTGTTACACCAGATATGAGTGGTGGCACTGGGCAAGTGGGCACAGTATACACTGTGAGCCTGACACACACTCTGGCAGGCAGGCAACTGCAATTAGATTACACAGGATTTAAAAAAAAAAAAAAACAGCACTAAAAAGGGCTTTTTGGGGTGCTGTTCTTACAGCAGAGATCAGATGAGTTCTTCAGGACTGTAGTGGACACTGAATACACTAGCCTCGCTATCGATTTCACTATTAAATCAGCAGCAGCTACACTGTCCCTCATCTCACTAAGAATGCAGCTTCCGAATGAATCTAAAATGGATGCTGTCCAGGAGGTAGGAGGATCTGGGAGGGAAGGTCTGCTGCTGATTGACTGGAATGTGCCTGCTGACTGTGAGATACAGGGTCAAAGTATTACTCAATGATGACGAATAGGGGGCGGATCGAACATCGCATATGTTCGCCCACCGCGGCATGCAATGTTCGCCGGGAACTATTCGCCGGCGAACTATTCGGGACATCACTACTGGTGAGTACCCCCACAAAAAAAGACCTGCATATATATATATATATATATATATATATATATATATATATATAAACATACATACACATAAAAATCATACATACACATATATGAACTAGCGCTGCGGAATCTGTTGGCGCACTACAAATAACCGATAATAATAATAATAATAACATACATATACATACAGATATATACACATATATAAACATACATACATATACATACATACATATATAAAAACATACATACACATATAAGAACATACATAGACATACAGATATATACATATACATAACGATATATACACATATATAAACATACATACATATACATACATACACATATTAAAACATACATACATATACATACATACATATATAAAAACATACATACACATATAAGAACATACATAGACATACAGATATATACACATACATACATATACATACAGATATATAAACATACATACATATACATATACTTAGACATATGAATATACACACATACATACATATACATATACTTAGACATATGAATATATACACATACATACATATACATACAGATATATACACATATATAAACATACATACATATACATACATACACATATAAAAACATACATACACATATAAGACATACAGATATATACACATATATAAACATACATACATATACATACATACATATACTTAGACATATGAATATACACACATACATACATATACTTACAGACATATGAATATACACACATACATACATATACTTACAGACATATGAATATACACACATACATACATATACTTACAGACATATGAATATACACACATACGTTTTGCAAAGAAAAAAAGAGAAATGATTCACAACCAGCTCCAGTCCACAGTTATAATGTAAGAGATGCAAATTAGTGAATAAAGAAATGGAGCGCATACACTATTACAAAACGCTATATGTAACAATGTTCCATGAACTGAGCCATATGTAAAGTAATATAGTGCAACCTGAAATCACAGAGACACCTTTGCAATACCAAAGGACGGTTACTCACCACCCCAGGTAAAAGGGACAATCTGACAAACAGGATCGTGCACAAAACGGCCGGCGTTAGTCTTCAGTATGCGCTCCAAACCCGGGCTCCAATGCACTTCCAGGTATCACGTGTTGCAATCCTCCAATAGCGTTCCGGTAATCTGTCTCCCAAAGCGTCACTATAGAGTGAACTGATCCACAATACAGCTGAGAGGTGCCCAGAAGCCGGTCAGGGAAAGTAGGTAGCTTAAATTACAAGAAGAAAAAGCCGGCACTTCTCCCAGGATGAATGATAAAAACGATCTTTATTTCATAAACATTAAAAATAAGTTCAGAAGGAATGCAAAACTAGAAAGTACGCCTTACATGTTTCGGCTATTGCAGCCTTAATCATAAGCATACTCTCAGGTCAAATTGGCTAAAATAAATAGTGCTTGCCCTTCTCTTATTGGTTGAGTTAAACATGTGACTAATAATACCTGGATGTACCTGTAGGTAGACATTTAAGGTGGAAATGAATCAATATAAGATAACTGACCAATGACTGTCAGGTCAGATTAAATAACAGCAAAAAATGGACGTGCATTTAATAGTTAATCACACTTTTTCATCAGGTGGCAATGTTTTCTATAGTGCAAAGACTTGTATTGCTGAATAGGTAAATAAATTATATTATAGAAAGAAACCCAACAACAGTATTCCTTATAGGAAAATGTTAACATTAAGGTCATATGTATTTGCAACAATGAAAGTAGTAATGGATATAAGATGTATTAGATGTTCGGTAGGAGAAGGTGACAAACCTACCACAATGTGTATAATATAAAAAACACTGAATCCAATTAAATTAATTAAATTTACAGATTGTGTAAGTAAATATTATATACATTTTGCACTCAACTTTGTGAGCTTAAAGGCTGGATTTAATTGAAAAATATAATTGTAGGAATGTAAATGTATAAATATCACTACACCTTGGTACCTATGAAGCCATTGAAATTCAATGGACATAAAGACATTTTTGTGCAACTACACGCATGTGATGAGGGTTCAGGACTCAGAATCTGGTAAATATCGGTAACACTACATTGCAATGGTTGCAATATTGTGATAAAAAACATTATTCCCAAAAATTGATTAAATCATAAATTGAGTTATAACCCTTAGGGATTCTGGTATCTAAATTGAAAATCCAGAATGCCTCACGTTTCAGGAGTAGTTTACCAATATTGCCCCCATGTTTGGGCAGTTTGACAGCTTCAATGACCATCCATTTCAGTGTTCTATTGTCGCTATTGTGTTCCCGAATGAAATGGTTCGCTAATTCAGAACATTCATCTTTCCTTTTAATGTCAGAGAGGTGTTGCCTAATTCTCTCTCTCACCTCACGGATTGTACACCCAATATATTATTTCTTATTGCATGTACACCAGATCATGTATACTGCGTATTTGGACCTGCAGTTAACACATGTATCCAGTTGATAGGTTTTTCCATTTGTATGTGATGAAAAAGTTTTTGACAAATGTCCAAAACTGCATGGAATACACTGTCCATAACCACATCTGTGCATTCCTGTCACCTGTAACCAGGAACTTTTTGGTTTATCACTTTTTAACTCACTAGGTGACAGGATGTTACCCAAGGTTACTCCTTTTCTATAAGAGAAATTGCAACCTTTTTGCACTACATGCTGTAATCTGTCATCCGCTGAAAGCATGGGTAAATGTTTTTTAATCACTTCACAAATTCTATGGTAGTCTGAGGAGTATTGGGTCACAAAATTGACTTTATCAGTGGAAAATTGAGATTTTTTGTTTCTTTTTCTTTCACTCAGTAGAGATTTGCGGTCAATTGTCTCAATCTCTGCTTTTGCCTTTAGAATCATTCTTTTATTATATCCCCTCTCAAGGAATCTTTTAGTAAGTTCTGAGCTTTGAAATTCAAAATCTGATGGATTAGTACAGTTTCTTTTGGCCCTGAGTAACTGTCCCTTAATTATAGAATAAGGAACATGTTTGGGATGGTTACTGGAACCATGTAACAGAGTATTACCCGAAATGGGTTTTCTGTACATGGTGGTTTCTACTTTGCTGGTATCATAATTAAATGATAAGGTAATGTCCAGAAAATTGATACTGTGTCTGCTGTACTCGTGAGTAAAACGTAGGCCACATGGGTTGTCATTAAGGTAATCCATGAACTCTTTTATCAGACAATCATTCCCAGACCATACCAACAGCAAATCATCTATATAACGATGGTATGTGCGTATGTTGGAACTAAAAATGTTACGTTCTCCAAAAAGAAACAAAGATTCCCACCAGCCCATGGTTAAATTTGCAAATGACGGTGCAAATTTTGCCCCCATTGCAGTTCCACGTACCTGGAGATAATAGGAGTCTTGAAATGTAAAATAATTATGAGTCAAAAGGAACTCAGTAACCTCGACTAGATAATCAATGAAAATGGGAGTGTAGTTAGTGTTGTTCTCTAAAAAATATTTAATCGCTCTTAGACCCACACAATGTGGGATAGAGGAATAAAGGGAAACCACGTCTACCGTAAGCCAGTGGTTATTAGGCTCATACTGGAAATTCTCAAACTTTTGTAAAACTTGTTTCGTGTCTCTTAAATAACTAGGAAGTGTCAGAACCAAAGGCTGTAAGATGCAGTCTAGCCATTCGGACAGCTTCTCACATAATGAGCCTATTCCAATAGCCGAAACATGTAAGGCGTACTTTCTAGCTTTGCATTCCTTCTGAACTTATTTTTAATGTTTATGAAATAAAGATCGTTTTTATCATTCATCCTGGGAGAAGTGCCGGCTTTTTCTTCTTGTAATTTAAGCTACCTACTTTCCCTGACCGGCTTCTGGGCACCTCTCAGCTGTATTGTGGATCAGTTCACTCTATAGTGACGCTTTGGGAGACAGATTACCGGAACGCTATTGGAGGATTGCAACACGTGATACCTGGAAGTGCATTGGAGCCCGGGTTTGGAGCGCATACTGAAGACTAACGCCGGCCGTTTTGTGCACGATCCTGTTTGTCAGATTGTCCCTTTTACCTGGGGTGGTGAGTAACCGTCCTTTGGTATTGCAAAGGTGTCTCTGTGATTTCAGGTTGCACTATATTACTTTACATATGGCTCAGTTCATGGAACATTGTTACATATAGCGTTTTTGTGATAGTGTATGCGCTCCATTTCTTTATTCACTAATTTGCATCTCTTACATTATAACTGTGGACTGGAGCTGGTTGTGAACCATTTCTCTTTTTTTCTCTGCAAAACAAATGTTTTTCATGCCCATGGGAGTGTGATTTATGTGCCACAACCTTTTGCTCACACAAAGTTATTTGGACTAGCATTTATATTCTCCATTACATCCACATATTCCAATTGGATCTTTTTCATACCGGATTAACCTTGGGCCAATTTGACATTGGGAAAATATTGATTATAACTCTGTGTGACCCAGTCTCTCCTTTATATAACTTGGACATACAAACAGCTGTACAAGTGACTCTGTCTTTTTTGTTATACAGTTAATTGACTTCCTGCAATATATATAATGACTGAAGTGGCTGACAATATGGTGGACACAGATGATTTTTATTCTTTAACCTCTATTGATAACCTTGACACATTGGAACAGGATTTTGAGAACATTTTCTCTGAAATAAATCTAGTTAATCCGTTAGGAGACAAGTTCCTACAGATGGAAAACCTGATGACAAGGGAAACAAGACTCAAATGGGACAAATGGACAATAGAACGATACATTAATCTTAAAATAATTCCCAGGGGTCTGAGAATAAGGAAATCTCCATCTTTTGTTGTAGAGGATAGTGACTTTATTAACCGTTGGAACACCTGTCTGAGTGAATGTTCATTTAAACTTATGTTCTTGACCATAGAGTTTAAGGATAAACAACTGTTAAAAGTCAGAGAAGATATTTCATTGTTGCAAACAGAGTTAGATTTACACACTTCAGAAACCAAGTATAAAGAGTTTGACACTTTACTTAAAAACACTATTGCTAACTTCAAGAAAGAGTTGACTTTAACTAAACATAACAAATACTTGCGAGACCAGGCAGATTACAATACTGGCAAAGTTTACACTTGGCAACAACAAAAAAAGAACAGAGGTAGATCTAGGAGTAGGGGTCTTAGACAATACAGAAATAGAAGTTTTGACAGCAACACCAGTAATGAATCAGGTTCAGGTGATGACATTGCCTCAGAGGCAAGTACTAGTAACACGAATAAATCTAAGTCCATATTAAAAAATCCCCCTAAAAAAACAGTAGGATTCAATGTCCCCTCCACAGGTGAACAAACAGCCTCTAAATCATCAGTAAATCACACTAAAAACAAATATTCCATGACAAATACATCTATTGATCCTCCAATATCTGAATTCTCTGAAATTGAGCAGGTTTTTCAGAATCCAATGAATCCCACAAGAGGACGAGGAGGGGGGGGGGTACAAAGAGGAGGCACAGTACAAAATCAAACCAGATACCAACTGATTTGGGGTCGGGACAAAACAAATTTGTGATGTAGGAGATGTTGACAAAACTTATAACAATGTGATTAATCTTAGCAGTTACACCCTCAGTGATGAGGAAAGTAAAGTTTTGGAATTAGGTCTGGGTTTTGTACCCACATCTAAATTTAATCTATTCCAAACGTTGGTCGATGTAAATAAAATGATAAGACAATTTACTTTGAAAAAACATTTTATTTCATCCCCAGAAAGTGAAACTATGAATATATCTGACAGTGGTGTCCCTTTAAGGGAAAGTCTCCAGATGGATGATTTCACTTTTTCAGAATTATCAGATGTTCAGAGTTTAATTTCCTTACGGCTAGATTTAGAGTTTTGTCGGTAACGACCCGCGGAGCTAACGCTGGCTTTTTTCTGGCCGCACCTTTAAAATAACTCTGGTATTGAGAGTCCACAGAATGGCTGCGTTAGGCTCCAAAAAAGGAGCGTACAGCATATTTAACGCAACTTCAACTCTCGATACCAGAGTTGCTTACGGACGCGGCCAGCCTCAAAAACTTGCTCGTGCACGATTCCCCCATAGGAAACAATGGGGCTGTTTGAGCTGAAAAAACACCTTCAAAAAAGCTGTGTTCAGCTCCTAACGCAGCCCCATTGTTTCCTATAGGGAAACACTTCCTACGTCTGCACCTAACACTCTAACATGTACCCCGAGTCTAAACACCCCTAACCTTACACTTATTAACCCCTATTCTGCCGCCCACGCTATCGCTGACCCCTGCATATTATTATTAACCCCTAATCTGCCGCTCCGTAAACCGTCGCTACTTACATTATCCCTATGTACCCCGAATCTGCTGCCCCTAACACCGCCGACCCCTATATTATATTTATTAACCCCTAATCTGCCCCCCACAACGTCGCCTCCACCTGCCTACACTTATTAACCCCTAATCTGCCGAGCGGACCGCACCGCTATTATTATAAAGTTATTAACCCCTAATCCGCCTCACTAACCCTATAATAAATAGTATTAACCCCTAATCTGCCCTCCCTAACATCGCCGACACCTAACTTCAATTATTAACCCCTAATCTGCCGACTGGAGCTCACCGCTATTCTAATAAATGTATTAACCCCTAAAGCTAAGTCTAACCCTAACACTAACACCCCCCTAAATTAAATATAATTTTAATCTAATGAAATTAATTAACTCTTCTTAAATAAAGTATTCCTATTTAAAGCTAAATACTTACCTGTAAAATAAATGCTAATATAGCTACAATATAAAAAATAATTATATTATAGCTATTTTAGGATTAATATTTATTTTACAGGTAACTTTGTATTTATTTTAACCAGGTACAATAGCTATTAAATAGTTAAGAACTATTTAATAGCTAAAATAGTTAAAATAATTACAAATTTACCTGTAAAATAAATCCTAACCTAAGTTACAATTAAACCTAACACTACACTATCAATAAATAAATTAAATAAAATACCTATAATTATCTACAATTAAACCTTACACTACACTATCAATAAATAAATTAAATACAATTCCTACAAATAAATACAATGAAATAAACTAACTAAAGTACAAAAAATAAAAAAGAACTAAGTTACAAAAAATAAAAAAATATTTACAAACATTAGAAATATATTACAACAATTTTAAACTAATTACACCTACTCTAAGCCCCCTAATAAAATAACAAAGCCCCCCAAAATAAAAAAATGCCCTACCCTATTCTAAATTACTAAAGTTCAAAGCTCTTTTACCTTACCAGCCCTGAACAGGGCCCTTTGCGGGGCATGCCCCAAGAAGTTCAGCTCTTTTGCCTGTAAAATAAAAACATACAATACCCCCCCCAACATTACAACCCACAACCCACATACCCCTAATCTAACCCAAACCCCCCTTAAATAAACCTAACACTAAGCCCCTGAAGATCTCCCTACCTTGAGTCGTCTTCACCCAGCCGAGCCAAATTCTTCATCCAAGCGGAGCAAGAAGAGGTCCTCCATCCGGTAGAAGTCTTCATCCAAGCGGGGCAGAAGAGGTCTTCCATCCGATTGAAGTCTTCATCCAAGAGGCATCTTCTATCGTCATCCATCCGGAGCGGCAGCATCCTGAAGACCTCCGACGCAGAACATCCATCCTGGCCGACGACTGAACGACGAATGACGGTTCCTTTAAATGACGTCATCCAAGATGGCGTCCCTCGAATTCTGATTGGCTGATAGGATTCTATCAGCCAATCGGAATTAAGGTAGGAATATTCTGATTGGCTGATGGAATCAGCCAATCAGAATCAAGTTCAATCCGATTGGCTGATCCGATCACTCCCATTTTCATTGATTATCTAGTCGAGGTTAATAATTTTACATTATTATTATCTCCAGGTACATGGAACTGCAATGGGGGCAAAATTTGCCCCCTCATTTGCAAATTTAACCATGGGCTGGTGGGAATCTTTGTTTCTTTTTGGAGAATGTAACATTTTTAGTTCCAACATACGCACATACCATCGTTATATAGATGATTTGCTGTTGGTATGGTCTGGGAATGATTGTCTGATAAAAGAGTTCATGGATTACCTTAATGACAACCCATGTGGCCTACGCTTTACTCATGAGTACAGCAGACACAGTATCAATTTTCTGGACATTACCTTATCATTTAATTATGACACCAGCAAAGTAGAAACCACCTTGTACAGAAAACCCATTTCGGGTAATACTCTGTTACATGCTTCCAGTAACCATCCCAAACATGTTCCTTATTCTATAATTAAGGGACAGTTACTCAGGGCCAAAAGAAACTGTACTAATCCATCAGATTTTGAATTTCAAAGTTCAGAACTGACTAAAAGATTCCTCGAAAGGGGATATAATAAAAGAATGATTCTAAAGGCAAAAGCAGAGATTGAGACAATTGACCGTAAATCTCTACTGAGTGAAAGAAAAAGAGACAAAAAATCTCAATTTTCCACTGATAAAGTCAATTTTGTGACCCAATACTCCTCAGACTACCATATAATTTGTGAAGTGATTAAAAAACATTTACCCATGCTTTCAGCGGATGACAGATTACAGCATGTAGTGCAAAAAGGTTGCAATTTCTCTTATAGAAAAGGAGTAACCTTGGGTAACATCCTGTCACCTAGTGAGTTAAAAAGTGATAAACCAAAAAGTTCCTGGTTACAGGTGACAGGAATGCACAGATGTGGTTATGGACAGTGTATTCCATGCAGTTTTGGACATTTGTCAAAAACTTTTTCATCACATACAAATGGAAAAACCTATCAACTGGATACATGTGTTAACTGCAGGTCCAAATACGCAGTATACATGATCTGGTGTACATGCAATAAGAAACAATATATTGGGTGTACAATCCGTGAGGTGAGAGAGAAAATTAAGCAACACCTCTCTGACATTAAAAGGAAAGATGAATGTTCAGAATTAGCGAACCATTTCATTCGGGAACACAATAGCGACAATAGAACACTGAAATGGACGGTCATTGAAGCTGTCAAACTGCCCAAACGTGGGGGCAATATTGGTAAACTACTCCTGAAACGTGAGGCATTCTGGATTTTCAATTTAGATACCAGAATCCCTAAGGGTTATAACTCAATTTTTGATTTAATCAGTTTTTGGGAATGTTTTTTTATCACAATATTGCAACCATTGCAATGTAGTGTTATCGATATTTACCAGATTCTGAGTCCTGAACCCTCATCACATGCGTGTAGTTGCACAAAAATGTCTTTATGTCCATTGAATTTCAATTGCTTCATAGGTACCAAGGTGTAGTGATATTTATACATTTACATTCCTACAATTATATATTTCAATTAAATCCAGCCTTTAAGCTCACAAAGTTGAGTGCAAAATGTATATAATATTTACTTACACAATCTGTAAATTTAATTAATTTAATTGGATTCAGTGTTTTTTATATTATACACATTGTGGTAGGTTTGTCACCTTCTCCTACCGAACATCTAATACATCTTATATCCATTACTACTTTCATTGTTGCAAATACATATGACCTTAATGTTAAAATTTTCCTATAAGGAATACTGTTGTTGGGTTTCTTTCTATAATATAATTTATTTACCTATTCAGCAATACAAGTCTTTGCACTATAGAAAACATTGCCACCTGATGAAAAAGTGTGATTAACTATTAAATGCACGTCCATTTTTTGCTGTTATTTAATCTGACCTGACAGTCATTGGTCAGTTATCTTATATCGATTCATTTCCACCTTAAATGTCTACCTACAGGTACATCCAGGTATTATTAGTCACATGTTTAACTCAACCAATAAGAGAAGGGCAAGCGCTATTTATTTTAGACAATTTTACCTGAGAGTATGCTTATGATTAAGGCTGCACTAGCCGAAACATGTAAGGCGTACTTTCTAGCTTTGCATTCCTTCTGAACTTATTTTTAATGTTTATGAAATAAAGATCGTTTTTATCATTCATCCTGGGAGAAGTGCCGGCTTTTTCTTCTTGTAATTCAAGTAATATACACACATACATACATATACTTACAGACATATGAATATACACATATACATACATACATACATATACTTACAGACATATGAATATACACACATACATACATATACATACCTATACATACAGATATATACACATACATACATACACATACATACACATACATACATATACTTACAGACATATGAATATACACACATACATACATATACATACCTATACATACAGATATATACACATACATACATACACATACATACACATACATACATATACTTACAGACATATGAATATACACACATACATACATATACATACCTATACATACAGATATATACACATACATACATATACATACCTATACATACAGATGTATACACATACATACATATACTTACAGACATATGAATATACACACATACATACATATACATACCTATACATACAGATGTATACACATACATACATATACTTACAGACATATGAATATACACATATACATACATATACATACCTATACATACAGATGTATACACATACATACATATACTTACAGACATATGAATATACACATATACATACATACATACATACATATACTTACAGACATATGAATATACACACATACATACATATACATACCTATACATACAGATGTATACACATACATACATATACTTACAGACATATGAATATACACACATACATACATATACATACCTATACATACAGATGTATACACATACATACATATACTTACAGACATATGAATATACACATATACATACATACATACATATACTTACAGACATATGAATATACACACATACATACATATACATACCTATACATACAGATGTATACACATACATACATATACATACCTATACATACAGATACATACATACACATACATACATATACTTACAGACATATGAATATACACACATACATACATATACATACCTATACATACAGATGTATACACATACATACATATACATACCTATACATACAGATACATACATACACATACATACATATACTTACAGACATATGAATATACACACATACATACATACACACATACATACATATACTTACAGACATATGAATATACACACATACATACATATACATACCTATACATACAGATATATACACATACATACATATACTTACAGACATATGAATATACACACATACATACATATACTTACAGACATATGAATATACACACATACATACATATACTTACAGACATATGAATATACACACATACATACATATACTTACAGACATATGAATATACACATATACATACATATACATACATATACATACATATACATACATATACATACATACACATACATACATATACTTACAGACATATGAATATACACATATACATACATACATACATATACTTACAGACATATGAATATACACATATACATACATACATACATATACTTACAGACATATGAATATACACATATACATACATACATACATATACTTACAGACATATGAATATACACATATACATACATACATACATATACTTACAGACATATGAATATACACACATACATACATATACATACATACATATACTTACAGACATATGAATATACACACATACATACATATACATACATACATATACTTACAGACATATGAATATACACACATACATACATACATACATATACTTACAGACATATGAATATACACACATACATACATATACTTACAGACATATGAATATACACATATACATACATACATACATATACTTACAGACCTATGAATATACACATATACATACAGACATATGAATATACACACATACATACATATACATACATACATATACTTACAGACATATGAATATACACACATACATACATATACATACATACATATACTTACAGACATATGAATATACACACATACATATACTTACAGACATATGAATATACACACATACATACATACATACATATACTTACAGACATATGAATATACACACATACATACATATACATACATACATATACTTACAGACATATGAATATACACACATACATACATACATACATATACTTACAGACATATGAATATACACATATACATACATACATACATATACTTACAGACCTATGAATATACACATATACATACAGACATATGAATATACACACACACATACATACATATACATACACATATACACACTTTGACAGAGTGTAAGGATAATTAGTGATTGGTGTGTATTTAAGACCCAGATTCTTGCACAGTTTCTACCCTGGAAGTGAGATAGCATATAGCCCCAAGGAAAGCTACAGATTATTTGCATTATGTTTCTATGTGTGCATTTGGGTTTCCTGGGGTGGAGTATTCGGCAGAGCAGGGTGGGCTAATTCTCCATCCCACTAACAGGTAGATTGTGAGAATCCAGTTCAGGTTTTCCACTAAACTGAGTCTAAGTAATTAAGGGGACTAGGCTCACCTGATACTGGTTTCTTTCTTTAAAAGAATGGGGAAATCCTCAGTCAATAGAAAAAGGAGTTGACAGATTTATTGCTGCAACTGAGTAACTGGTAAAATTGGTAAAGGCACTGTTGCTATTGGTATTTTGTTTGTAAGCAGACAAGCTTCACCAAAGTAGTCAGTTTGCTTAGTAAGAGCTCAGAGGAGCAAGGACTTTTGTTTATGCTTTGTTTGTTAAGAGGAATAGTGCTATTTGCTGCCAGAAATAAACAGGCTCAGGTCTACAAAACATATACAGGGAGTGCAGAATTATTAGGCAAGTTGTATTTTTGAGAATTAAGTTTATTATTGAACAACAACCATGTTCTCAATGAACCCAAAAAACTCATTAATATCAAAGCTGAATAGTTTTGGAAGTAGTTTTTAGTTTGTTTTTAGTTATAGCTATTTTAGGGGGATATCTGTGTGTGCAGGTGACTATTACTGTGCATAATTATTAGGCAACTTAACAAAAAACAAATATATACCCATTTCAATTATTTATTTTTACCAGTGAAACCAATATAACATCTCAACATTCACAAATATACATTTCTGACATTCAAAAACAAAACAAAAACAAATCAGTGACCAATATAGCCAGCTTTCTTTGCAAGGACACTCAAAAGCCTGCCATCCATGGATTCTGTCAGTGTTTTGATCTGTTCACCATCAACATTGCGTGCAGCAGCAACCACAGCCTCCCAGACACTGTTCAGAGAGGTGTACTGTTTTCCCTCCTTGTAAATCTCACATTTGATGATGGACCACAGGTTCTCAATTGGGTTCAGATCAGGTGAACAAGGAGGCCATGTCATTAGATTTTCTTCTTTTATACCCTTTCTTGCCAGCCACGCTGTGGAGTACTTGGACGCGTGTGATGGAGCATTGTCCTGCATGAAAATCATGTTTTTCTTGAAGGATGCAGACTTCTTCCTGTACCACTGCTTGAAGAAGGTGTCTTCCAGAAACTGGCAGTAGGACTGGGAGTTGAGCTTGACTCCATCCTCAACCCGAAAAGGCCCCACAAGCTCATCTTTGATGATACCAGCCCAAACCAGTACTCCACCTTGCTGGCGTCTGAGTCGGACTGGAGCTCTCTGCCCTTTACCAATCCAGCCACGGGCCCATCCATCTGGCCCATCAAGACTCACTCTCATTTCATCAGTCCATAAAACCTTAGAAAAATCAGTCTTGAGATATTTCTTGGCCCAGTCTTGACGTTTCAGCTTGTGTGTCTTGTTCAGTGGTGGTCGTCTTTCAGCCTTTCTTACCTTGGCCATGTCTCTGAGTATTGCACACCTTGTGCTTTTCGGCACTCCAGTGATGTTGCAGCTCTGAAATATGGCCAAACTGGTGGCAAGTGGCATCTTGGCAGCTGCACGCTTGACTTTTCTCAGTTCATGGGCAGTTATTTTGCGCCTTGGTTTTTCCACACGCTTCTTGTGACCCTGTTGACTATTTTGAATGAAACGCTTGATTGTTCAATGATCACGCTTCAGAAGCTTTGCAATTTTAAGAGTGCTGCATCCCTCTGCAAGACATCTCACTATTTTTGACTTTTCTGAGCCTGTCAAGTCCTTCTTTTGACCCATTTTGCCAAAGGAAAGGAAGTTGCCTAATAATTATGCACACCTGATATAGGGTGTTGATGTCATTAGACCACACCCCTTCTCATTACAGAGATGCACATCACCTAATATGCTTAATTGGTAGTAGGCTTTCGAGACTATACAGCTTGGAGTAAGACAACATGCATAAAGAGGATGATGTGGTCAAAATACTCATTTGCCTAATAATTCTGCACTCCCTGTAAAGTGTGTTCTTGTCCCAGAAGGCTGTGCAATTTCAAAATATATAAATGGTTTAACCGCACCCAGTCCAATATCTTTCATAACCGATGTTTAGTAAAGAACACTGCTAGTCCAAGTATTTATTTGCGGAATCCATCTTTAGAGCCCTTGGCTTAGCGCACCATCAGCTTTAGAGAACTTGGTTTAGTGCGCCTCCAGCTGTAGAGCACTTGGCTTAGTGCGCCTCCAGCTTTAGAGAACTTGGCTTAGTGCACCTCCAGCTGTAGAGCACTTGGTTTAGTGCGCCTCCAGCTGTAGAGCACTTGGTTTAGTGAGCCTCCAGCTTTAGAGCACTTGGCTTAGCGCACCTCCGGCTATAGAGAACTTGGCTTAGCGCACCTCCGGCTATAGAGAACTTGGCTTAGCACACCTTCAGCTTTAGAGAACTTGGCTTAGCGCACCTCCAGCTTTAGAGCACTTGTCTTAGCGCACCTCCAGCTTTGGAGCACTTGGCTTAGCGCACCTCCAGCTTTAGAGAACTTGGCTTAGTGCACCTCCAGCTTTAGAGCACTTGGCTTAGCGCACCTCCAGCTTTAGAGAACTTGTCTTAGTGCACCTCCAGCTTTAGAGCACTTGGCTTAGCGCACCTCCGGCTATAGAGAACTTGGCTTAGCGCACCTCCGGCTATAGAGAACTTGACTTAGCGCACCTCCAGCTGTAGAGCACTTGGCTTAGCAAACCTCCAGCTGTAGAGCATTTGATTAGCGCACCTCCAGCTATAGAGCACTTGGTTTAGCGCACCTCCAGCTATAGAGCTAGGGTTGCCACCTCAGCCATGTTTTCCTGGACACTTATGAGTTATACATGCTGCAGTGTGTGCAGAGAGTAATATGAATAGTGCTGTTCAGTGTCACTATTTGTGTGCTTTCCAGGGTTGAAATTCATGTTTCTACCTGCACACCCTGCAGCATGTATAACTCATAAGTGTCCAGGAAAACATGGCTGAGGTGGCAACCCTATATAGAGCACTTGGCTTAGCGCACCTCCAGCTATAGAGCATTTGGTTTAGCACTCATATACCTGTAGAGCACTTGGCTTAGTGCTCCTCTAGCTGTAGAGCACTTGGTTTAGCGCCCCTCTAGCTGTAGAGCACTTGGTTTAGCGCTCCTCCAGCTTTAGAGCACTTGGCTTAGCGCACCTCCAGCTTTAGAGCACTTGGTTTAGCGCTCCTTTAGCTGTAGAGCACTTGGCTTAGCGCACCTCCAGCTCTAGAGAACTTGGCTTAGTGCACCTCCAGCTCTAGAGAACTTGGCTTAGTGCACCTCCAGCTCTAGAGAACTTGGCTTAGTGCACCTCCAGCTCTAGAGAACTTGGCTTAGTGCTCCTCCAGCTCTAGAGAACTTGGCTTAGTGCACCTCCAGCTCTAGAGAACTTAGGTTAGTGCACCTTCAGCTCTAGAGAACTTGGCTTAGTGCACCTCCAGCTCTAGAGAACTTGGCTTAGTGCGCCTCCAGCTTTAGAGAACTTGTCTTAGCACACCTTCAGCTTTAGAGAGCTTGGTTTAATGCGCCTCCAGCTGTAGAGCACTTGGTTTAGTGCGCCTCCAGCTTTAGAGAACTTGGCTTAGTGCGCCTCCAGCTGTAGAGAACTTGGCTTTGTGCGCCTCCAGCTTTAGAGCACTTGGTTTAGTGCGCCTCCAGCTTTAGAGCACTTGGCTTAGTGCGCCTCCAGCTTTAGAGAACTTGTCTTAGCGCACCTCCAGCTGTAGAGCACTTGGTTTAGTGCGCCTCCAGCTTTAGATAACTTGGCTTAGTGCATCTCCAGCTGTAGAGCACTTGGTTTAGTGCGCCGCCAGCTTTAGAGCACTTGTCTTAGTGCGCCTCCAGCTGTAGAGCACTTGGTTTAGTGCGCCTCCAGCTTTAGAGAACTTGGCTTAGTGCGCCTCCAGCTGTAGAGCACTTGGTTTAGTGCGCCTCCAACTTTAGAGCACTTGGCTTAGTGTGCCTCCAGCTTTAGAGAACTTGTCTTAGCGCACCTCCAGCTTTAGAGCACTTGGCTTAGCGCACCTTCAGCTTTAGAGAACTTGGCTTAGTGCGCCTCCAGCTGTAGAGCACTTGGTTTAGTGCGCCTCCAGCTGTAGAGCACTTGGTTTAGTGCACCTCCAGCTTTAGAGCACTTGGCTTAGCGCACCTTCAGCTTCAGAGAACTTGGCTTAGTGCGCCTCCAGCTGTAGAGCACTTGGTTTAGCGCACCTCCAGCTTTAGAGCACTTGGCTTAGCACACCTTCAGCTTTAGAGCACTTGGCTTAGCGCACCTCCAGCTTTAGAGAACTTGGTTTAGTGCGCCTCCAGCTTTAGAGAACCTGTCTTAGCGCACCTCCAGCTTTAGAGCACTTGGCTTAGCGCACCTTCAGCTTTAGAGCACTTGGCATTAGCGCTCCTCCAGCTTTAGAGCACTTGTCTTAGCGCACCTCCAGCTTTAGAGCACTTGGCTTAGCGCACCTCTAGCTTTAGAGAACTTGTCTTAGCGCACCTCCAGCTTTAGTGAACTTGGCTTAGTGCACCTCCAGCTTTAGAGCACTTGGCTTAGTGCACCTCCAGCTTTAGAGAACTTGTCTTAGCGCACCTCCAGCTTTAGAGCACTTGGCTTAGCGCACCTCCGGCTATAGAAAACTTGACTTAGCGCACCTCCGGCTGTAGAGCACTTGGCTTAGCAAACCTCCAGCTGTAGAGCATTTGATTAGCGCACCTCCAGCTATAGAGCACTTGGTTTAGCGCACCTCCAGCTATAGAGCTAGGGTTGCCACCTCAGCCATGTTTTCCTGGACACTTATGAGTTATACATGCTGCAGTGTGTGCAGAGAGTAATATGAATAGTGCTGTTCATTGTTACTATTTGTGTGCTTTCCAGGGTTGAAATTCATGTTTCTACCTGCACACCCTGCAGCATGTATTACTCATAAGTGTCCAGGAAAACATGGCTGAGGTGGCAACCCTATATAGAGCACTTGGCTTAGAGCACCTCCAGCTATAGAGCATTTGGTTTAGCACTCATATAGCTGTAGAACACTTGGCTTAGTGCTCCTCTAGCTGTAGAGCACTTGGTTTAGCGCCCCTCATAGCTGTAGAGCACTTGGCTTAGCGCACCTCCAGCTTTAGAGCACTTGGTTTAGCGCTCCTCTAGCTGTAGAGCACTTGGCTTAGTGCACCTCTAGCTCTAGAGAACTTGGCTTAGCGCACCTCCAGCTCTAGAGAACTTGGCTTAGTGCACCTCCAGCTCTAGAGAACTTGGCTTAGTGCACCTCCAGCTCTAGAGAACTTGGCTTAGTGCACCTCCAGCTCTAGAGAACTTGACTTAGTTCACCTCCAGCTCTAGAGAACTTGGCTTAGCGCTCCTCCAGCTCTAGAGAACTTGGCTTAGTGCACCTCCTACTCTAGAGAACTTGGCTTAGTGCACCTCCAGCTCTAGAGAACTTGGCTTAGTGCACCTCCAGCTCTAGAGAACTTGGCTTAGTGCACCTCCAGCTCTAGAGAACTTGGCTTAGCGCACCTCCAGCTCTAGAGAACTTGGCTTAGCGCACCTCCAGCTCTAGAGAACTTGGCTTAGTGCACCTCCAGCTCTAGAGAACTTGGTTTAGCGCACCTCCAGCTTTAGAGCACTTGGTTTAGCGCACCTCCAGCTTTAGAGCACTTGGCTTAGCGCACCTCCAGCTTTAGAGCACTTGGTTTAGCGCTCCTCTAGCTGTAGAGCACTTGGCTTAGTGCACCTCTAGCTCTAGAGAACTTGGCTTAGCGCACCTCCAGCTCTAGAGAACTTGGCTTAGCGCACCTCCAGCTTTAGAGAACTTGGCTTAGCGCACCTCCAGCTCTAGAGAACTTGGCTTAGTGCACCTCCAGCTTTAGAGAACTTGGTTTAGCGCTCCTCTAACTGTAGAGCACTTGGCTTAGCACACCTCCAGCTTTAAAGCACTTGGCTTAGCGCACCTCCAGCTTTAGAGCACTTAGCTTAGCACTTCTTCAGGTTAGTGTGCAAGAAAAAGCCAGGTGGTGCTTTTGTAATGGAATACATAGAAGACAATAGGAAAAGGAGTTTGACCTCCAGATATTAGCGCCCCCGAGGCTTTCGCTCGAGCTATAACTTTTATCTTGTAATATAAACGCAAGGAGAGCTATTGGTTTTATTTGAGCAATGTTTCTCCCCAACAGCATTGATATTTTTGCACTCCACTTGTAATCTAGGCCTAATTGTTTTAATAGTATATGCATTGTTTTGCAGTCCAGGAACACACCCATTGCAAAACATTTTAAGTTTTATTGTAGCATATTGCAGGCTGAGATTTCTGGTTACTGAGATACACTACAGCCTCTCTGGGCAGTAAAAATAAAGCTGATACAATAAACAATGAAAATATAAAGCAAATGTTTTGTTTGTTTGCTTTTTGGTGTGTTTGTTTTTTTACTATGGACAATTAATTAATTTATGGGAAATTCAACTTTGTATTTTGAGGAATATAAAACATTTGTTTCTTTATTGCATCTGTTAAATAGTCAAATGTTTTACATTTCTTTTTCCTGTTCTAAATTATTAACCTTCATTTAATTTTCATTCTTTCAGAAGCATGTCCACTAGTATAGATATTCATTAACCAATGAGTAATCTGTCCCTAGGAATAAATTGTGCATAAACATTCATTTCCTGTTAGATTTCATTTTCATCATATGAATATGTAGCTGTAAAGTAGCCTTTCTATGTAACAGATTATATTTAACGTGTTTACTTGATGTGTTTTCTTATGAATAATATATGTAATGATCCTTGTTTAATAGTTCAATAGATTTGCAGTATTATATGCAGAATTGGGTAAGTACATTTCAGAAAACTCACAAAGAGCTCCACTTGTTTGAATATGATTCTCTGTAAGTGGTTAAAAATGTTGCAGCATTTATGGTTATAATTCCCCCCCCCCCCCCCAATTTGTTAATGGACAGCAGAAGCAGTTTCCACGGAACGTTCTGTCTACTCACAAAGCAACCACTCTGCAGAGAATTGCTTCATTTTCTCACAGCTGTCATCTTTTAACCTTATTTTTTTTCTACTGGATCTGTGAAAACCACCTGCTTGTTCATCTGGCTCCTGGCGATCGGCTTTAGTACGAGCCAGCGGGTATATCTGCTTCAGCCAATGAATTTGGTACAATTTAACAACTGGTTGCGCAGTTGGAACTTCTAGTGCTTGGAAAAAAAGCAAAAAAAAAAAGCTTTTTCTTTAAACATATTTTAAAATGTCTGTGCAGTTATAGTAGAAAGGTTACATATTGAAGTGAAATAATTATCTTATTTATATTTATATTATTCATATTTTTATTTCTTAGGATTTTAGTTATAATATTATCTATTTGATACTGACATTTTTATATATAACATAAATAAAGCCTGCTAAGTTCCAAAATCTACACGTTGATGCAAAGCTAAATATAAAAGGAGCGGGGGGGGGGGGGGAGTGGGCAAGTGGGAACCTAATTCATATCCCTATATTTAAGGGGTTTTTTACATCCTCTTTCTCCCAGCTTTAGCTATTTTCGCTCTCCTCTGTGTGCTGAGCTTTGAGTTGGCATCTTTGTACTTTGGAGGGGCTTTGGCAATGAATGGGGTTCACAGCATACCCAGCAATGCCAAAACAACCATTGGGTGAGATGTCAGTCCTTGAGTAGCAAATATGTTTGACCCTCTTCTACACCCATGGGAAAAACATCTCTAACATGGCCAGAAAACATTCCTAAACTTCACCAGAATACCTGAAATCCTTTTAAGATAGATCCCATTCAATTCAATCAGCCAATCAGATTTTTCCTACCTTAATTCCGATTGGCTGATAGAATCCTATCAGCCAATCAGAATTCGAGGGACACCATCTTGGATGACGTCATTTAAAGGAACCTTCATTCGGACTTAGGACGTCGGAAGAAGAGGATGGATCGGCTGCTTCAAGATGGTCCCGCTCCGCGCCGGATGGAAGAAGATAGAAGATGCCGCTTGGATGAAGATGTTTGCCGGTCCGGATCTCCTCTTCTTGCCGGATAGGATGAAGACTTCGGACCCTCTTCTGGACCTCTTCTTGCCGGATAGGAGGAAGACTTTGGACCCTCTTCTGGACGGATCGGTGATACCCGGCGTGGTGAAGACAAGGTAGGAAGATCTTCAGGGGCTTAGTGTTAGGTTTTTTAAGGGGGGTTTGGGTTAGATTAGGGGTGTGTGGCTGGTGGGTTGTAATGTTGGGGGGGGGTATTTATGTTTATTTAAATGCAAAAGAGCTGTTTTCTTTGGGGCATGCACCGCAAAAGGCCCTTTTAAGGGCTGGTAAGGTAAAAGAGTTGTTCAATTTTTATTTTAGAATAGGGTAGGAATTTTTTTTATTTTGGGGGGCTTTGTTATTTTTTTAGGGGGCTTAGAGTAGGTGTAATTAGTTTAAAATTCTTGTAATCTTTTTTTTATTTTTTGTAATTTAGTGTTTGTTTTTGTAATTTTTTTTTTTTTTTGTAATTTAGTTTAGTTGATTTATTTGTAGATAATTGTAGGTAGTTTATTTAATTAATTTATTGATAGTGTAGTATTAGGTTTAATTGTAACTTAGGTTAGGATTTATTTTACAGGTAATTTTGTAATTATTTTAACTAGGTAGCTATTAAATAGTTATTAACTATTTAATAGCTATTGTACCTAGTTAAAATAAATACAAAGTTCCCTGTAAAATAAATATTAATCCTAAAATAGCTACAATATAATTATTATTTATATTGTAGCTATATTAGGGTTTATTTTACAGGTAAGTATTTAGCTTTAAATAGGATTAATTTATTTAATAAGAATTATTTTATTTCGTTAGATTTAAATTATATTTAACTTAGGGGGTGTTAGGTTTAGGGTTAGACTTAGCTTTAGGGGTTAATACATTTATTAGAGTAGCGGCGAGGTCCGGTCGGCAGATTAGGGGTTAATACTTGAAGTTAGGTGTTGGCGATGTTAGGGAGGGCAGATTAGGGGTTAATACTATTTATTATAGGGTTTGCGAGACGGGAGTGAGGCGGTTTTGGCGTTAATACATTTATTATAGTAGCGGTGAGGTCCGGTTGGCAGATTAGGGGTTAATAATTGTAGGTAGGTAGCGGTGACGTTGGGGGGGGCAGATTAGGGGGTAATAAATATTATGTAGGGGTCAGCGATGTTAGGGGCAGCAGATTAGGGGTACATAGGGATAATGGATTGGCAGATTAGGGGTTAAAAAAAATATTAGAATGGCGGCGACGAGGGGGGGACCTCGGTTTAGGGGTACATAGGTAGTTTATGGGTGTTAGTGTACTTTAGAGCACAGTAGTTAAGAGCTCTATGAACCGGCGTTAGCCCAGAAAGCTCTTAACTCCTGTTTTTTTTCTGCGGCTGGAGTTTGGTCGTTAGATTTCTAATGCTCACTTCAGCCAAGACTCTAAATACCAGCGTTAGAAAGATCCCATTGAAAAGATAGGATACGCAATTGACGTAAGGGGATCTGCGGTATGGAAAAGTCGCGGCTGGAAAGTGAGCGTTAGACCCTTTACTGACTGACTCTAAATACCAGTGGGCGGCCAAAACCAGCGTTAGGACCCCCTAACGCTGGTTTTGACGGCTAACGCAGAACTCTAAATCTAGGCGTAAATCTTAGGAGGTTGGTACCACCAGACCATCCCAATTTGTTTTCTAATCAGTTTATTTACTACTCCAATGAACCTTAAAATCAATTAGATACCAAATTTCCTACCCATAGGGAAACTAACATTACAAACCTTATCCTGGTCATTGTGAAAACTGGAGGACATAAACCTTTGTGGTGAACATACAGTAACATGGAACCACAAAAATAAAACAAAGCTGGGGGTAGGTATAGGAATACCATGCTAACTACATAAGATATCTGTTCTCTCTCTCTCAAATAAAGATCCTATAAGGATCATCCATTCCTTCCCCATATCAAATGTATCCACTCTTCCTATAAGTCAAAAACCCCTTCCCCGGTTCCCTCCATACTCAGGGGCTTCCTATTCTATAGTTGTATCTCAAATATATCATGAGCATAGATTAGACTATTTGCCAAACCATTTAATCGGTCTGTTGTTGTGGTTCAGTAGAGCTTTTTTTATATTCAGTCATCTGTTAAACTCTCTTATAGAGAACACAAAATACTGTTTACAGTTCTGGATTCCATATCTCCAGAAGGATATAAATAAACTAGAAACTGTCCAAAGGAGGCTACTAAAATGGTACATGGTCTAACATCTAAAACCTACAAAGAAAGACTCTGACCTAAATATGTATAGTATAGAGGAGAGAAGCGAAAGAGGCGACATGATAGAAACCGTCAAAAAATAAATGGAAGCTGAATGCATTTTCCACAAAAAAATAAAAAATGCCAAAACAATGGATCACAGTCTTAAGTTAGAGTGTAGTGGATTCAGGAGAAATGTGAGGGAGAATTTGTTTTACAGAAAGAGGGGTGGATTCATAGATAAAAAATCAAATTGAGGTGGTAAACACAAAGGGGTAAATTGATTAAATGTTGAGCGGACATGATTTGCTATAGCTCTATATGGCTAAATGCCCACTGTATACGCTGTTATCATTTAACATTGCACAAGCAATCGGATTGGGATGATTTCACTTGTCACAGACTAATGTCTTATGACTGTGGCTTCAAAACTTCCATTTCAGACGAGCATAAAACAATGGGCCCCTGAAGCAGCATCCACTACTTAATAAATGGTGCCCATAGACTTTAGAGGAATTCAAAAATACCTAGAACATACAGTAAATAAGGTTATCCTAAGTAATAAGTAACATGTAATATGTGCAGACTTGATGGGACATACATAAGGCTATAATAAGCAAACAGTAACATGTAATATGTGTAGACTTGATGGTACATATGTAAGGCTATCCTAAGGAAACAGTAACATGTAATATGTGTAGACTTGATGGGACATGCATAAGGCTATACTAAGCAAACAGTAACATGTAATATGTGTAGACTTGATGGGACATACATAAGGCTATCCTAAGAAAACAGTAATATGTAATATGTGTAGACTTGATGAGACATACATAAGGTTATCCTAAGTAATAAGTAACATGTAATATGTGCAGACTTGATGGGACATACATAAGGCTATCCTAAGAAAACAGTAACATGTAATATGTGTAGACTTGATGGGACATACATAAGGCTATCCTAAGCAAACAGTAACATGTAATATGTATAGACTTGATGAGACATACATAAGGTTATCCTAAGAAAACAGTAATATGTAATATGTGTAGACTTGATGAGACATACATAAGGTTATCCTAAGTAATAAGTAACATGTAATATGTGCAGACTTGATGGGACATACATAAGGCTATACTAAGCAAACAGTAACATGTAATATGTATAGACTTGATGAGACATACATAAGGTTATCCTAAGCAAACAGTAACATGTAATATGTATAGACTTGATGAGGCATACATAAGGTTATCCTAAGTAACCAGTAACATGTAATATGTGTAGACTTGATGGGACATGCATAAGGTTATCCTACGAAAACAGTAACAGTAATATGTAATATGTATAGACTTGATGAGACATACATAAGGCTATCCTAAGAAAACAGTAACATATAATATGTACAGACTTGATGGGACATACATAAGGTTATCCTAAGAAAACAGTAACATGTAATATGTGTAGACTTGATGAGACATACATAAGGTTATCCTAAGAAAACAGTAATATGTAATATGTGTAGACTTGATGGGACATACATAAGGCTATCCTAAGGGAACAGTAACATGTAATATGTGTAGACTTGATGGGACATACATAAGGCTATCCTAAGGAAACAGTAACATGTAATATGTGTAGACTTGATGGGACATGCATAAGGTTATCCTAAGGAAACAGTAACATGTAATATGTGTAGACTTGATGAGACATACATAAGGTTATCCTAAGAAAACAGTAACATGTAATATGTGTAGACTTGATGGGACATGCATAAGGTTATCCTAAGAAAACATTAACATGTAATATGTGTAGACTTGATGAGACATACATAAGGTTATCCTAAGAAAACAGTAACATGTAATATGTGTAGACTTGATGGGACATGCATAAGGTTATCCTAAGAAAACATTAACATGTAATATGTGTAGACTTGATGGGACATACATAAGGCTATCCTAAGAAAACAGTAACATGTAATATGTGTAGACTAGATGGGACATACATAAGGTTATCCTAAGAAAACAGTAACATGTAATATGTGTAGACTTGATGGGACATGCATAAGGTTATCCTAAGAAAACAGTAACATGTAATATGTGTAGACTTGATGGGACATACATAAGGCTATCCTAAAAAAACAGTAACATGTAATATGTGTAGACTTGATGGGACATGCATAAGGCTATACTAAGTAATAACTAACGTGTAATATGTGTAGACTTGATGGGACATGCATAAGGCTATCCTAAGGAAACAGTAACATGTAATATGTGTAGACTTGATGGGACATGCATAAGGCTATACTAAGTAATAACTAACGTGTAATATGTGTAGACTTGATGGGACATGCATAAGGCTATCCTAAGGAAACAGTAACATGTAATATGTGTAGACTTGATGGGACATACATAAGGTTATCCTAAGGAAACAGTAATATGTAGTATGTGTAGACTTGATGGGACATACATAAGGTTATCCTAATTAATAAGTAACATGTAATATGTGTAGACTTGATGGGACATACATAAGGTTATCCTAAGTAAACAGTAACATGTAATATGTGTAGACTTGATGGGACATACATAAGGTTATCCTAAGTAATAAGTAACATGTAATATGTGTAGACTTGATGGGACATACATAAGGTTATCCTAAGTAAACAGTAACATGTAATATGTGTAGACTTGATAGGACATGCGTAAGGCTATCCTAAGGAAACAGTAACATGTAATTTGTGTAGACTTGATGGGACATACATAAGGCTATCCTAAGAAAACAGTAACATGTAATATGTGTAGACTTGATCGGACATGCATAAGGCTATCCTAAGAAAACAGTAACATGTAATATCTGTAGACTTGATGGGACATGCATAAGGCTAATCTAAGTAATAAGTAACGTGTAATATGTGTAGACTTGATGGGACATGCATAAGGCTATACTAAGTAATAAGTAACGTGTAATATGTGTAGACTTGATGGGACATGCATAAGGCTATACTAAGTAATAAGTAACGTGTAATATGTGTAGACTTGATGGGACATGCATAAGGCTATCCTAAGGAAACAGTAACATGTAATATGTGTAGACTTGATGGGACATGCATAAGGCTATCCTAAGGAAACAGTAACATGTAATATGTGTAGACTTGATGGGACATACATAAGGTTATCCTAAGGAAACAGTAATATGTAGTATACGTAGACTTTATGGGACATACATAAGGTTATCCTAAGTAATAAGTAACATGTAATATGTGTAGACTTGATGGGACATACATAAGGTTATCCTAAGTAAACAGTAACATGTAATATGTGTAGACTTGATGGGACATACATAAGGTTATCCTAAGTAATAAGTAACATGTAATATGTGTAGACTTGATGGGACATACATAAGGCTATCCTAAGAAAACAGTAACATGTAATATGTGTAGACTTGATGGGACATGCATAAGGCTATACTAAGTAATAAGTAACGTGTAATATGTGTAGACTTGATGGGACATGCATAAGGCTATCCTAAGGAAACAGTAACATGTAATATGTGTAGACTTGATGGGACATACATAAGGTTATCCTAAGGAAACAGTAACATGTACTATGTGTAGACTTGATGGGACATACATAAGGTTATCCAAAGTAATAAGTAACATGTAATATGTGTAGACTTGATGGGACATACATAAGGTTATCCTAAGTAAATAGTAGCATGTAATATGTGTAGACTTGATGGGACATACATAAGGTTATCCTAAGTAATAAGTAACATGTAATATGTGTAGACTTGATGGGACATGCATAAGGCTATCCTAAGTAAAAAGTAACATGTAATATGTGTAGACTTGATGGGACATACATAAGGTTATCCTAAGTAAACAGTAGCATGTAATATGTGTAGACTTGATGGGACATACATAAGGTTATCCTAAGTAATAAGTAACATGTAATATGTGTAGACTTGATGGGACATACATAAGGTTATCCTAAGAAAACAGTAACATGTAATATGGGTAGACATGATGTGACATGCATAAGGCTATACTAAGAAAACAGTAACATGTAATATGTGTAGGCTTGCTGGGACATGCATAAGGCTATCCTAAGGAAACAGTAACATGTAATATGTGTAGA
Organism: Bombina bombina; assembly: GCF_027579735.1. Taxonomy (NCBI): domain Eukaryota; kingdom Metazoa; phylum Chordata; class Amphibia; order Anura; family Bombinatoridae; genus Bombina; species Bombina bombina. Next base: position 29,079,102 of record NC_069499.1, on the reverse strand, counting down.
CATGACAGGACATTCATAAGGCTATCCTAAGTAAAGAGTAACATGTAATATGTGTAGACTTGATGGGACATACATAAGGTTATCCTAAGGAAAAAGTAACATGTAATATGTGTAGACTTGATGGGACATGCATAAGGCTATCTTAAGAAAACAGTAACATGTAATATGTGCAGACTTGATGAGACATGCATAAGGCTATCCTAAGAAAACAGTAACATGTAATATGTGTAGACTTGATGGGGCATGCATAAGGTTATCCTAAGGAAACAGTAACATGTAATATGTGTAGACTTGATGGGACATGCATAAGGCTATCTTAAGAAAATAGTAACATGTAATATGTGTAGACTTGATGGGACATGCATAAGGCTATCCTAAGAAAACAGTAACATGTAATATGTGTAGATTTGATGGGACATGCATAAGGCTATCCTAAGGAAACAGTAACATGTAATATGTGTAGACTTGATGGGACATGCATAAGGCTATCCTAAGAAAACAGTAACATGTAATATGTGTAGACTTGATGGGACATTCATAAGGCTATCTTAAGAAAACAGTAACATGTAATATGTGTAGACTTGATGGGACATGCCTAAGGCTATTTTAAGAAAACAGTAACATGTAATATGTATAGACTTGATGGGACATGCATAAGGCTATCCTAAGAAAACAGTAACATGTAATATGTATAAACTTGATGGGACATGCATAAGGCTATCCTAAGAAAACAGTAACATGTAATATGTATAGACTTGATGGGACATACATAAGGCTATCCTAATAATACAGTAACATGTAATATGTGTAGACTTGATGGGACATGCATAAGGCTATCCTAAGAAAACAGTAACATTTAATATGTATAGACTTGATGGGACATGCATAAGGCTATCCTAAGAAAACAGTAACATGTAATATGTGTAGACTTGATGATACATACATAAGGATTTCCTAAGTAAACAGTAACATGTAAAATGTGTAGACTTGATGGGACATACATAAGATTATCCTAAGGAAAAAGTAACATGTAATATGTGTAGACTTGATTATACATACATAAGGATGTCCTAAGTAAACAGTAACATGTAATATGTGTACACTTGATGGGACAAAGATAAGGACATACATAAGCCTATCCTAAGAAAACAGTAACATCAGTGGCGTCACTAGGGGGGTGCAGACCACACCCGGGTGACCTCTTAAGCCCTCACTTGGATGAAGACTTCAGCCGGATGATGGACCTCTTCAGCCCCCGCTTGGATGAAGACTTCAGCCGGATGATGGACCTCTTCAGCCCCCGCTTGGATGAAGACTTCAGCCGGATGATGGACCTCTTCAGCCTCCGCTTGGATGAAGACATCGCCCGGATTGGATGAAGAATTCGGCTCGGCTGAGTTAAGATGACTCAAGGTAGGAAGATCTTCAAGGTTGTAGTGTTAGGTTTTTTAAGGGGGGGTTTGGGTGGGTTAGAGTAGGGGTGTGTGGGTGGTGGGTTTTAATGTTGGGGGGGTTGTATTTTTATTTTACAGGCAAAAGAGCTGTTTTCTTTGGGGCATGCCCCGCAAAAGGCCCTTTTAAGGGCTGGTAAGGTAATAGAGATGGTATATTTTAAATGTAGAATAGGGTAGGGCATTTTTTATTTTGGGGGGGCTTTGTTATTTTATTAGGGGACTTAGAGTAGGTGTAATTAGCTTAAAATTGTTGTAATATTTTTATAATGTTTGTAAATTATTTTTTTATTTTTTGTACTTTAGTTGGTTTATTTATTTGTATTTATTTGTAGGTATTTGTATTTAATTTATTTAATGATAGTGTAGTGTTAGGTTTAATTGTAACTTAGGTTAGGATTTATTTTACAGGTAATTTTGTATTTCTTTTAGCTAGGTAGTTATTAAATAGTTAATAACTATTTAATAGCTATTGTACCTAGTTAAAATAAATACAAAGTTACCTGTAAAATAAATATAAATCCTAAAATAGCTACAATGTAATTATTAATTACATTGTAGCTATCTTAGGGTTTATTTTACAGGTAAGTATTTAGTTTTAAATAGGATTCATTTATTTAATGATAGTGTAGTGTTAGGTGTAATTGTAACTTAGGCTAGAGTTTATTTTACAGGTAATTTTGTATTTATTTTAGCTAGGTATCTATTAAATAGTTAATAACTATTTAATAGCTATTCTACCTAGTTAAAATAAATTGAAAGTTGCCTGTAAAATAAAAATAAATCCTAAAATAGCTTCAATGTAACTATTAGTTATATTGTAGCTAGATTAGGGTTTATTTTACAGGTAAGTATTTAGCTTTAAATAGGAATAATTTAGTTAATAAGAGTAAATTTATTTCGTTAGATTTAAATTAGATTTAATTTAGGGGGGTGTTAGGGTTAGACTTAGCTTTAGGAGTTATTAATTTTATTATAGGTTGCAGTGGTATAGGGGGGGCAGGATAGGGGTTAATAAAAATATTATAGGTGGCGACGGTGTAGGGGGGGGGGCAGATAAGGGGTTAATAAGTTTAATATAGGTGGCGGGATCCGGGAGCGGCGGTTTAGGGGTTAAACTATTTATTTCGTTGCAGCGGGGTCCGGGAGCGGCAGGATAGGGGTTAATACATTTATTAAGGGTGGCAGCGGTATAGGGGGCAGGATAGGGGTTAATAGGTATTATGTAGGTGGTGGCGGGGGCCGGGAGCGGCGGTTTAGGGGTTAAAATGTTTAATATAAGTGGCGGCAGTGTAGGGGGGGCAGAATAGGGGTGCTTAGACTCGGGGTACATGTTAGGGTGTTAGGTGTACACACTTCCCATAGGAATGAATGGGATGTCAGGCAGCAGCGAACTTGAACTTTCCCTATGGTCTGACTCCCATTGATTCCTATGGGATCCGCCACCTCCAGGGCGGCGGTTTGAAAACCAGGTACTCTGGGCCGTAAAAGTGCCGAGCGTACCTGCTGGGATTTTGATAACTCCCAAAAGTAGTCAGATTGTGCCGAACTTGCGTTCGGAACATCTGGAGTGACGTAAGAATCGATCTGTCTCGGACTGAGTCCGGCGGATCGATGCTTACGTCACCAGATTCTACTTTTGCCGTTGTGTAGGTCTTAATAACTAAGGCGAATCAGCCTCGCCTCAAAAACGCTGCGGAATTCCAGCATATTTGAGGTTGACGGCTTGATAACTAGGGGCCACTGTCTCTAAAGTGAAGGAGCCACGTATGATGCCCACCAGACCAGTACGGTTAGGGTACACTAAGTGCACACTGAAGAGGTAGGAGGGGAGGGCAGGTGGGAGTCTGGGGGTGGGCAGAGTGCAGAGGTGATTGGCCATAAGAAATGGTAGACACGAGACCCGGGGGCTGTGCACTGACAGGCTTGGAACAGAGTCAGAGAGCAGAATTTTCATAGTTTGCGCGCCTACATCTTTTCTTTAGTGATTTATTTTTAGTGCTTTGTTTATCTTTCATTAGATGCTCTGCTGAGCCAGTGAGCAGCTCTAGGCATGAGATTTATAAATAATGCAGTGCAGTTTACATATTTTGTATGTGTGTGTCTGAGTTTTTGTGTGTGTCTGTGTTTTTGTGTGTCTGCTTTCTGTCCATTGGAGAAGTTTGCCTTTTTTTATAAAATCCTCTTCATGCAGTAAAAAAAAAAATTACTGGGGGGTGGGGTGACACCATAACTCATTTCACCGGGTGATATCAACCCTAGTGGCGCCACTGAGTAAAATATAATATGTGTAGACTTGATGGGACATGCATAAGCCTATCCTAAGGAAACAGTACCGTGTAATATGTGTAGACTTGATGGGACATACATAAGCCTATCCTAAGAAAACAGTAACATGTAATATGTGTAGACTTGATGGGACATACATAAGGCTATCCTAAGGAAACAGTAACATGTAATATGTGTAGACTTGATGTGACATACATAAGCCTATCCTATGGAAACAGTAACATGTAATATGTGTAGACTTGATGGGACATACATAAGGCTATCCTAAGAAAACAGTACCGTGTAATATGTGTAGACTTGATGGGACATATATAAGCCTATCCTAAGAAAACAGTAACATGTAATATGTGTAGACTTGATGGGACATACATAAGGCTATCCTAAGAAAACAGTAACATGTAATATGTGTAGACTTGATGGGACATACATAAGGTTATCCTAAGGAAACAGTAAAATGTAATATGGGTAGACTTGATGGGACATGCATAAGGCTATCCTAAGAAAACAGTAACATGTAATATGTGTAGACTTGATGGGACATACATAAGGCTATCCTAAGTAAACAGTAACATGTAATATGTGTAGACTTGATGGGACATACATAAGGCTATCCTAAGAAAACAGTAACATGTAATATGTGTAGACTTGATGGGACATACATACGGTTATCCTAAGGATAAAGTAACATGTAATATGTGTAGACTTGATGGGACATACATACGGTTATCCTAAGCATAAAGTAACATGTAATATGGGTAGACTTGATGGGACATACATAAGGTTATCCTAAGAAAACAGTAACGTGTAATATGTGTAGACTTGATGGGACATACATAAGCCTATCCTAAGGAAACAGTAACGTAATATGTGTAGACTTGATGGGACATGCTTAAGACTATCCTAAGAAAATAGTAACATGTAATATGTGTAGACTTGATGGGACATTCATAAGCCTATCCTAAGGAAACAGTAACGTAATATGTGTAGACTTGATGGGACATGCTTAAGGCTATCCTAAGAAAATAGTAACATGTAATATGTGTAGACTTGATGGGACATACATAAGGCTATCCTAAGGAAACAGAAACGTAATATGTGTAGACTTGATGGGACATACATAAGCCTATACTAAGGAAACAGTAACGTAATATGTGTAGACTTGATGGGACATTCATAAGCCTATCCTAAGGAAACAGTAACGTAATATGTGTAGACTTGATGGGACATACATAAGCCTATCCTAAGGAAACAGTAACGTAATATGTGTAGACTTGATGGGACATGCTTAAGGCTATCCTAAGAAAATAGTAACATGTAATATGTGTAGACTTGATGGGACATTCATAAGCCTATCCTAAGGAAACAGTAACATGTAATATGTGTAGACTTGATGGGACATGCTTAAGGCTATCCTAAGAAAATAGTAACATGTAATATGTGTAGACTTGATAGGACATGCGTAAGGCTATCCTAAGAAAACAGTAACAGCTAATATGTGTAGACTTGATGGGACATACATAAGGCTATCCTAAGGAAACAGTAACATGTAATATGTGTAGACTTGATGGGACATGCATAAGGCTATCCTAAGAAAACAGTAACATGTAATATGTGTAGACTTGATGGGACATGCATAAGGTTATCCTAAGAAAACAGTAACATGTAATATGTGTAGACTTGATAGGACATGCATAAGGTTATCCTAAGGAAACAGTAACGTAATATGTGTAGACTTGATGGGACATACATAAGCCTATCCTAAGGAAACAGTAACGTAATATGTGTAGACTTGATGGGACATGCTTAAGGCTATCCTAAGAAAATAGTAACATGTAATATGTGTAGACTTGATGGGACATACATAAGGCTATCCTAAGGAAACAGTAACATGTAATATGTGTAGACTTGATGGGACATTCATAAGCCTATCCTAAGGAAACAGTAACATGTAATATGTGTAGACTTGATGGGACATGCTTAAGGCTATCCTAAGAAAATAGTAACATGTAATATGTGTAGACTTGATAGGACATGCATAAGGCTATCCTAAGAAAACAGTAACATGTAATATGTGTAGACTTGATGGGACATGCATAAGGTTATCCTAAGAAAACAGTAACATGTAATATGTGTAGACTTGATGGGACATACATAAGGTTATCCTAAGAAAACAGTAACATGTAATATGTGTAGACTTGATAGGACATGCGTAAGGCTATCCTAAGAAAACAGTAACATGTAATATGTGTAGACTTGATAGGACATGCGTAAGGCTATCCTAAGAAAACAGTAACATGTAATATGTGTAGACTTGATAGGACATACATAAGGTTATCCTAAGAAAACAGTAACATGTTATATGTGTAGACTTGATGGGACATACATAAGGTTATCCTAAGTAATAAGTAACATGTAATATGTGTAGACTTGATAGGACATGCATAAGGCTATCCTAAGTAATAAGTTACATGTCATATGTGTAGACTTGATGGGACATACATAAGGTTATCCTAAGTAATAAGTAACATGTAATATGTGTAGACTTGATGGGACATGCATAAGGCTATACTAAGTAATAAGTTACATGTAATATGTGTAGACTTGATAGGACATGCAAAAGGTTATGTAACATACATAAGTCTAGCCTAAGGAAACAGTAACATGTAATATATGTAGACTTAATGAGACATACATAAGCCTATTCTAAGAAAACAGTAACATGTAATATGTGTAGACTTGATGGGACATACATAAGCCTATTCTAAGAAAACAGTAACATGTAATATGTGTAGACATGATGGGACATACATAAGCCTATTCTAAGAAAACAGAAACATGTAATATGGGTAGACTTGATGGGACATGCGTAAGGATATCCTAAAAAAAAAACAGTAATATGTATATGAGAAAGGCCCGTATCAGGCCTTTCTCAAGACTCGAGTCTTGAGAAAGGCCTGATACGGGCCGAAACGCGTAGACACTGGTAAGCCTATTCCTATTTATTTCACATTGTTATACAATCTACACTATTTGTATTCTCTTTTCTAGGAGGAGATCGTTATACCCTAAGCCCTATTAGTCTCACACACTGTTGTGGTGACCACTACAATCAAGTTATGTGGTAGACACATTTTGACAAGGACAGTGTACATCACTTATTTTGACTATATTTTTTCATACATTTTTACACATTTTTAACACCAACGTTTTAAATCAGCTTTTTCCTTTTTTACTATTTTTTCTAACACCATTTTTTCACCATTTTTTAATTATTTATATAACACGAGTATACTACTGCTCTCTATTTGGGATTTGGACACAATCTATGCACTGTTTATTCAGAAACCACCACTGTTCAGAAACCACCACTGTTTTTTATTTGGAGACTACCACTTTTTTAAACTCGGATATTTTATTTATTGGATTGGGAGTTCTGAAAAAGAGATTTATGTTTTAGCAACGGACACATTTTTTACTTATTTTGGACTTAATTGTGCATTATTTTGTATATTCATGGTTTTGACACTGTTTGTTTTTAAGTTATTCAAGGATAAAATTTGGACCTCTAAACATTCAGCATCACTCATTGGATTCCAACGCTCATCACTTTTTTCCAACACAATTTATGGCACACTAGGAACACGATTTCACCCTATTCATTAAGGGTGGAAGGATATACCCCCTTCATTTTATAATATTAACATATTACACAACCACAGAGTTAAACCTTGCTTTGGTTTGCCTACATTTCTCCACAATACTGTTCGTATTGATTTTATATTGCTCGTTGTTTTTATATTGCTTATGTTTTTAACTTGTTAATGTATCAATTGTTAGCTCTCATGGATCCATGATACTATGTAATATATGTTATTTTATATGTAATAAATTCTATTTTAATTAGCTACTTTAACTAGTGATTGTTTAGTACCTGCCACCTTTGGTAGGCGCCTGGGCATTCTCATCACATATCCTAAGAAAACAGTAACCTGTAATGTGTAGACTTGATGGGACATGCACAAGGCTATCCTAAAGAAACAGTAACATGTAATATGTGTAGACTTGATGGGACATACATAAGGTTATCTTAAGAAAACATTAATATGTGTAGACTTGATGGGACATGCACAAGGCTATCCTAAGAAAACAGTAACGTTATATGTGTAGACTTCATGGCACATGCATAAGGCTATCCTAAGAAAACATTAACATGTAATATGTATAGACTTGATGGGACATGCATAAGGCTATCCTAAGAAAACAGTAACATGTAATATGTGTAGTTCTGATGGGACATGCATAAGTTTATCATAAAAAAACAGTAACATATAATATCTGTAGACTTGATGGGACATGCATAAGGCTATCATAAGAAAACATTAACATGTAAAATGTGTACACTTGATGGGACATGCATAAAGTTATCCTAAGTAAAAAGTAACATGTATTATGTATAGACTTGATGGGACATACATAAGGCTATTCTAAGAAAACCTTAACATGTAATATGTGTAGACTTTATGGGTACATACATAAGTCTAGCCTAAGGAAACAGTAACATGTAATATATGTAGACTTGTTGAGACATACATAAGATTATCCCAAGAAAACAGTAACATGTAATATGTGTAGACTTGATGGGACATGCATAAGGTTATCCTAAGATAACAGTAACATGTAATATGTGTAGACTTGATGGTACATACATAAGCCTATCCTAAGAAACAGTAACATGTAATATGTGTAGACTTGATGGACCATGCATAAGGATATCCTAAAAAAAACAGTAACAAGAAATATGTGTAGACTTGATGGGACATGCATAAGTTTCTGCAAAGAAAACAGTAACATGTAAAATGGGTAGACTTGATGGGACATGCATAAGGTTATCCTAAGGAAACAGTAACATGTAATATATGTAGACTTGATGGGACATACATAAGCCTATCCTAAGAAAACAGTAACATGTAATATATGTAGACTTCATGGGACATGCATAAGGTTCTGCTAAGAAAATAGTAACATGTAATATGGGTAGACTTGATAGGGCATGCATAAGGCTATCCTAAGAAACAGTAACATGTAATATGTGTAGACTTGATGGGTCATGTGTAAGGATAGCCTAAAAAAACAGTAACATGTAATATGTGTAGACTTGATGGCACATGCATAAGGATATCCTACAAAACAGTAACATGTAATATGTGTAGACTTGATGGGACAAGCATAAGGTTATGCTAAGAAAACAGTAACAAGTAATATGTATAGACTTGATGGGACATGCATAAGCCTATCCTAAGGAAACAGTAACATATAATATGGGTAGACTTGATGGGACATACATAAGGTCATCTTAAGAAAACAGTAATATGTGTAGACTTGATTGGACATGCACAAGGCTATCCTAAGAAAACAGTAACGTTATATGTGGAAACTTCATGGGACATGAAAAGGCTATCCTAAGAAAACATTTACATGTAATATGTATAGACTTGATGAGACATGCATAAGGCTATTCTAAGAAAACAGTCACATGTAATATGTGTAGACTTGATGGGACATGCATAAGCCTATCCTAAGAAATCAGTAAGTTGTAATATGTGTAGACTTGATTGGACATGCACAAGGCTATCCTAAGAAAACAGTAACGTTATATGTGGAAACTTCATGGGACATGAAAAGGCTATCCTAAGAAAACATTTACATGTAATATGTATAGACTTGATGAGACATGCATAAGGCTATTCTAAGAAAACAGTAACATGTAATATATGTAGACTTGATGGGACATGCATAAGGTTATCCTAAGAGAACAGTAACAAGTAATATGTGTAGACTTGATGGGACATACAAAAGCCTATCCTAAGAAAACAGTAACATGTAATATAGTTATACTTGATGGGACATGCATAAGGATATCCTAAAAAAAACAGTGACATGTAATATGTGTAGACTTGATGGGACATACATAAGCCTATCCTAAGAAAACAGTAACATGTAATATAGTTATACTTGATGGGACATACATAAGGATATCCTAAGGAAACAGTAACATGTAATATGTGTAGACTTGATGGGACATACATAAGGTTATCCTAAGGAAACAGTAACATGTAATATGTGTAGACTTGATGGGACATACATAAGGTTATCCTAAGGAAACAGTAACATGTAATATGGGTACACTTGATGGGACATGCATAAGGCCTATCCTAAGGAAAACAGTAACATGTAATATGTGTAGACTTGATGGGACATACCTAAGGCCTATACTAAGAAAACAGTAACATGTAATATGGTATAGACTTGATGGGACATACATAAGGTTCTGCTAAGAAAACAGTAACATGTAATATGGGTACACTTGATGGGACATGCATAAGGCTATCCTAAAAAAAACAGTAACATGTAATATGTGTAGACTTGATGGCACATGCATAAGGTTCTGCTAAGAAAACAGTAACATGTAATATGTGTAGACTTGATGGCACATGCATAAGGTTCTGCTAAGGAAACAGTAACATGTAATATGTGTAGACTTGATGGGACATGCATAAGCCTATCCTAAGGAAACAGTAACATGTAATATGTGTAGACTTGATGGGACATGCATAAGGTTATCCTAAGGAAACAGTAACATGTAATATGTGTAGACTTGATGAGACATACATAAGGTTATCCTAAGAAAACAGTAACATGTAATATGTGTAGACTTGATGGGACATGCATAAGGTTATCCTAAGAAAACATTAACATGTAATATGTGTAGACTTGATGGGACATACATAAGGCTATCCTAAGAAAACAGTAACATGTAATATGTGTAGACTAGATGGGACATACATAAGGTTATCCTAAGAAAACAGTAACATGTAATATGTGTAGACTTGATGGGACATGCATAAGGTTATCCTAAGAAAACAGTAACATGTAATATGTGTAGACTTGATGGGACATACATAAGGCTATCCTAAAAAAACAGTAACATGTAATATGTGTAGACTTGATGGGACATACATAAGCCTATCCTAAGAAAACAGTAACATGTAATATATGTAGACTTCATGGGACATGCATAAGGTTCTGCTAAGAAAATAGTAACATGTAATATGGGTAGACTTGATAGGGCATGCATAAGGCTATCCTAAGAAACAGTAACATGTAATATGTGTAGACTTGATGGGTCATGTGTAAGGATAGCCTAAAAAAACAGTAACATGTAATATGTGTAGACTTGATGGCACATGCATAAGGATATCCTAAAAAACAGTAACATGTAATATGTGTAGACTTCATGGGACAAGCATAAGGTTATGCTAAGAAAACAGTAACAAGTAATATGTATAGACTTGATGGGACATGCATAAGCCTATCCTAAGGAAACAGTAACATATAATATGGGTAGACTTGATGGGACATACATAAGGTCATCTTAAGAAAACAGTAATATGTGTAGACTTGATTGGACATGCACAAGGCTATCCTAAGAAAACAGTAACGCTATATGTGGAAACTTCATGGGACATGAAAAGGCTATCCTAAGAAAACATTTACATGTAATATGTATAGACTTGATGAGACATGCATAAGGCTATCCTAAGAAAACAGTCACATGTAATATGTGTAGACTTGATGGGACATGCATAAGCCTATCCTAAGAAATCAGTAAGTTGTAATATATGTAGACTTGATGGGACATGCATAAGGTTATCCTAAGAGAACAGTAACAAGTAATATGTGTAGACTTGATGGGACATACAAAAGCCTATCCTAAGAAAACAGTAACATGTAATATAGTTATACTTGATGGGACATGCATAAGGATATCCTAAAAAAAACAGTGACATGTAATATGTGTAGACTTGATGGGACATACATAAGCCTATCCTAAGAAAAACAGTAACATGTAATATAGTTATACTTGATGGGACATGCATAAGGATATCCTAAGGAAACAGTAACATGTAATATGTGTAGACTTGATGGGACATACATAAGGTTATCCTAAGGAAACAGTAACATGTAATATGTGTAGACTTGATGGGACATACATAAGGTTATCCTAAGGAAACAGTAACATGTAATATGGGTACACTTGATGGGACATGCATAAGCCTATCCTAAGGAAACAGTAACATGTAATATGTGTAGACTTGATGGGACATACCTAAGCCTATACTAAGAAAACAGTAACATGTAATATGTATAGACTTGATGGGACATACATAAGGTTCTGCTAAGAAAACAGTAACATGTAATATGGGTACACTTGATGGGACATGCATAAGGCTATCCTAAAAAAAACAGTAACATGTAATATGTGTAGACTTGATGGCACATGCATAAGGTTCTGCTAAGAAAACAGTAACATGTAATATGGGTACACTTGATGGGACATGCATAAGGCTATCCTAAAAAAAACAGTAACATGTAATATGTGTAGACTTGATGGCACATGCATAAGGTTCTGCTAAGAAAACAGTAACATGTAATATGTGTAGACTTGATGGCACATGCATAAGGTTCTGCTAAGGAAACAGTAACATGTAATATGTGTAGACTTGATGGGACATGCCTAAGCCTATCCTAAGGAAACAGTAACATGTAATATGTGTAGACTTGATGGGACATGCATAAGCCTATCCTAAGGAAACAGTAACATGTAATATGTGTAGACTTGATGGGACATACATAAGCCTATACTAAGAAAACAGTAACATGTAATATGTGTAGACTTGATGGGACATACATAAGGTTATTCTAAAAAAACAGTAACATGTAATATGTGTAGACTTGATGGGACATGCATAAGCCTATCCTAAGGAAACAGTAACATGTAATATGTGTAGACTTGATGGGACATACATAAGCCTATACTAAGAAAACAGTAACATGTAATATGTATAGACTTGATGGGACATACATAAGGTTATTCTAAGAAAACAGTGACATGTAATATATCCTAAAAAAAACAGTAACATATAATATCTGTAGACTTGATGTGACATGTGTAAGGCTAGCTTAATAAAACAGTAACATGTAATATGTGTAGACTTGATGGGACATACATAAGGCTATCCTAACAAAACAGTAACATGTAATATGTGTAGATTTGATGGGACATGCATAAGGCTATCCTAAGAAAACGGTAACATGCAACATGTGTAGACTTGATGGGACATACATAAGGTTATACTAAGAAAACAGTAACATGTAATATGTGTAGACTTGATGGGACATACATAAGGTTATACTAAGAAAACAGTAACATGTAATATGTGTAGACTTGATGGGACATGCATAAGGCTATCCTAAGAAAACGGTAACATGTAATATGTGTAGACTTGATGGGACATGCATAAGGTTATACTAAGAAAACAGTAACATGTAATATGTGTAGACTTGATGGGACATACATAAGGTTATACTAAGAAAACAGTAACATGTAATATGTGTAGACTTGATGGGACATACATAAGGCTATAATAAGGAAACAGTAACATGTAATATGTGTAGACTTGATGGGACATACATAAGGCTATCCTAAGAAAACTGTAACATGTAACATGTGTAGACTTGATGGGACATACATAAGGTTATCCTAAGGAAACAGTAACATGTAATATGTGTAGACTTGATGGGACATACATAAGGTTATCCTAAGGAAACAGTAACATGTAATATGGGTAGACTTGATGGGACATACATAAGGCTATCCTAAGAAAACAGTAACATATAATATGTGTAGACTAGATGGGACATGCATAAGGCTATCCTAAGGAAACAGTAACATGTAATATGTGTAGACTTGATGGGACATACATAAGGCTATCCTAAGGAAACAGTAACATGTAATATGTGTAGACTTGATGGGACATACATAAGGCTCTCCTAAGGAAACAGTAACATGTAATATGTGTAGACTTGATGGGACATGCATAAGGCTATCCTAAGGAAACAGTAACATGTAATATGTGTAGACTTGATGAGAGATGCATAAGGCTAGCCTAAGGAAACAGTAACATGTAATATGTGTAGACTTGATGGGACATACATAAGGTTATCCTAAGGAAACAGTAACATGTAATATGTGTAGACTTGATGGGACATATATAAGGCTATCCTAAGAAAACAGTAACATGTAATATGGGTAGACTTGATGGGACATACATAAGGTTATCCTAAGAAAACAGTAACATGTAATATGGGTAGACTTGATGTGACATGCATAAGGCTATACTAAGAAAACAGTAACATGTAATATGTGTAGGCTTGATGGGACATGCATAAGGCTATCCTAAGGAAACAGTAACATGTAATATGTGTAGACATGACGGGACATTCATAAGGCTATCCTAAGTAAAGAGTAACATGTAACATGTGTAGACGTGACGGGACATTCATGAGGTTATCCTAAGAAAACAGTAACATGTAATATGTGTAGACTTGAGCATAAGGCTATCATAAGAAAACAGTAACATGTAATATGGGTAGACTTGATGGGACATGCATAAGGCTATAATAAGGAAACAGTAACATGTAATATGTGTAGAGTTGATGGGACATACACAATGTTATCCTAAGAAAACAGTAACATGGAAAATGTGTAGACTAAATGGGACATGCACAAGGCTATCCTAAGAAAACAGTAACATGTAATATGGGTAGACTTGATGGGACATGCATATAGCTATCCTAAGAAAACAGTAACATGTAATATGTATAGACTTGATGGGACATGCATAAGGCTATCCTAAGAAAACCGTAACATGTTACATGGGATTTATTTAAATTATATTTAAGTTAGGGGGGTTAGATTTAGGGTTAGACTTAGGTTTCGAGGTTAATACATTTAATATAGTGGCGGCAACGTTGGGGGCAGCAGATTAGGGGTTTATAAATGTAGGTAGGTGTCAGCGATGTTAGGGCCGGCAAATTAGGGGTTAATAATATTTAGCTAGTGTTTGCGATGCGGGAGTGCGGCAGTTTAGGGGTTAATATGTTTATTATAGAGGCGGCGATGTCCGTTTCGGCAGATTAGGGATTAATAATTTAATTTTAGTGTTTGCGAGGTGGGGAGGGCCTCGGTTTAAGGGTTAATAGGTAGTTTATGGGTGTTAGTGTACTTTTTAGCACTTTAGTTAAGAGTTTTATGCTACGGCATTGTAGTGTAAAACTCTTAACTACTGACTTTAAATTCGGTACCAGTCTTGACAGGAGAGGGTCTACCGCTCACTTTTTGGAAGACTCGTAATGCCAGCGCTATGCAAGTCCCATTGAAAATATAGGATATGCAATTGACGTAAGTGGATTTGTGATATTTCCGAGTCTGGCCAAAAAAGTGAGTGGTACACCTGTACCTGCAAGACTTGTAATACTAGCGGGCGTTAAAAAGCAGCGTTGGGACCGGCCAATGCTGCTTTTTAACCCTAACACAAAACTCGTAATCTAGGTGATTGTTTCTATGTTTATTGGATGAGAACTGAACATGATAAATCACTATTTTTTAGTAAGGCCCATATACCCTTAAATTTTAATTCCAAATGTTTACTTATAAGCCTAATATGGGAAGAAACGGAACCTGTATATACATATTAAGCATAATACATTTGCATTAATGCATACTATTTATGAATTAATTAAATACTATACATTAAACACGGCACTGCAAAAGTCAGGCAAGCAAGATAAATGTTTTAAAAGTATTTATTTTTTTATCAGAAAATGTAGCATTCTGTGTATCCCAGGGGTATGTTCATGTTATTAATTTACTTCAATTAGGGGCAAGTATAAATCAGCCACTGCACTGATTGAACAATGACTGAGCAATATGTTGCAGGGTCAGTAATTTAACATCTGCAGAATGCATTCCAGCCTCCCTGAGAGCAGTGGGAAAATCACAAGTTTCATAGTTACATTACATCAAAAGTGGGCAAAATAAATGAGTGCATATTACAACGATCTGGAGGGGGTTACTATTCATAATTAAACATTTTTCAGAGAATAAGATTTCCCTTTAAATGTTAAACTTTAAGCATCAAGGAAATGACAATTTCTTATTCACCATTTGCTTCTAAATGGTTTCAATACTGATCCATTTAGACCCTGGAACTGTCTGTACATTACGCCATAGAAAGTTAAAAAAAGCATCACACAAATATATTGCTGGGATCAAATAAAATATATTTTACAGTGTCTGCTTTGAATAAATTTCCACTCCAAAAGAGAAACACATATATGTCACTGAGGTGTTTTCTTTCATGTTTTGCTAACACTTTCATCTTTTGATCAATAGAGGTGCTTTTCTGTTGATGCTGTTTGAAGGTAAACACAACATTGTGCTACATTTTATTTCTTTCCGTGTTGTAGCCATTCACAGAAACAGCAAACCTATGTTTCATTCCAAATAGCACTTAAAGGCACAGTCTACTCCAGGATTGACATTGTTCAAAAATACAGATAATCCCTTTATAAACCATTCACCAGTTTTGCATAACCAATACTGTTATATATATACTTTTTACCTCTGCGATTACCTTGTATCTAAGCCTCTGCAGACTGCCCCTTATCTCAGTTAAATTAATATACTTTTTACCTCTGTGATTACCTTGTATCTAAGCCTCTACAGACTACTTCTTATCTCAGTTATATCAATATACTTTTTACCTCTGTGATTACCTTGTATCTAAGCCTCTGCAGACTGCCCCTTATCTGTTATATTAATATACTTTTTACCTTTGTGATACCTTGTATCTAAGCCTCTGCAGACTGCCCCTTATATCAGTTATATTAATATACATTTTACCTCTGTGATTACCTTGTATCTAAGCCTCTGCAGACTGCTCCTTATCTCAGTTATATTAATATACTTTTTACCTCTGTGATTACCTTGTATATTAGCCTCTGCAGACTGCCCCTTATCTAAGTTATATTAATATACTTTTTACCTCTGTGATTACCTTGTATCTAACCCTTTGCAGACTGCCCCTTATATCAGTTATATTAATATACATTTTACCTCTGTGATTAACTTGTATCTAAGCCTCTGCAGACTGACCCTTATCTCAGTTATATTAATATACTTTTTACCTATGTGATTAACTTGTATCTAAGCCTCTGCAGACTGCCCCTTATTTCAGTTATATTAATATACTTTTTACCTCTGTGATTGCCTTGTATCTAAGCCTTTGCAGACTGCTCCTTATCTCAGTTATATTAATATACTTTTTACCAATGTGATTACCTTGTATCAAGCCCTCTGCAGACTGCCCCTTATCTCAGTTATATTAATATACTTTTTACCCCTGTGATTACCTTGTATCTCAGGGGCATATGTATCAAGGTCTGGCGGACCTGATCCGACACTGAGGATCAGGTCCGCCAGACCTCGCTGAATACGGCGAGCAATACGCTCGCCCTATTCAGCATTGCACCAACAGCTCACAAGAGCTGCTGGTGCAACGCCGCCCCCTGCAGACTCGCGGCCAATAGGCCACCAGCAGGGGGGTGTCAATCAACCCGATCGCACTCGATCGGGTTGTATTGTGGCGATGTCTGTCCGCATGTTCAGAGCAGGCGGACAGGTTATGGAGCAGCGGTCTTTGTGTCCGCTGCTTCCTAACTGCTGTTTCTGGAGAGCCTGCAGGCTCGCCAGAAACACGGGGCATCAAGCTCCATTCGGAGCTTGATGCATATGCCCCTAAGCCTCTGCAGACTGCCCCCTTATCTCAGTTATATTAATAAACTTTTTACCTCTGTGATTACCTTGTATCTAAGCCTCTGCAGACTGCCCCCTTATTAACAGATTTGCATTTTAGCCAATCAGTGCTGACTCATAAATAACTCAACAGGCATGAGCACAATATTATCTTATATGACACACATGAACTAGCGCTGTGAAAAACTGTCAAAATGCACTGAGAAGCGGCCTTTAAGGGCTTAGAAATTATCATATGAGCCTACCTAGGTTTAGCTTTTAATGAAGAA
Source organism: Bombina bombina (assembly GCF_027579735.1). Lineage (NCBI taxonomy): Eukaryota > Metazoa > Chordata > Amphibia > Anura > Bombinatoridae > Bombina > Bombina bombina. The sequence continues at coordinate 29,061,376 of NC_069499.1, read as the reverse complement.
TACCAAGAGAACAAAGCAAATTTGACGATAAAAGGAAATTGAGAAGTTGTTTAAAAAAGCATGCCCTTGACTAATCCACCTCCAACTCATCTACCACAAATAAAGAAACAGATTGCTGTCACCTCTTTATTTCACATTGGTAGAGTATTTCAACTCTTTGTTAAACAATGTGCGGCACCCCTCTCTGACTACAAAGGGTTAATACTAATAATATACTTATAGTAGCTGTTAGTAAATGCAGAGAACGTCTGGTCCTGAGACATGGCTGATGATTGGCAGGTTGTGCAACTCCCGCTGCTAATTGGATCACTGGCTCTATCTACTTGGGACCAATACAGGAGTTAAACACATAAGGCCCAACTATCAACATTTCGCCGAGACAGCTTTGAAAAACCCTGTCGACACTCTCAGTCACTGCTCTCAAAGAATTCATTATGAAAGGGGTGGTCTCTGCAAGTTTCATGACGTCTCTTATAGAAAGTAATAGAGCTCTCTGGAAAGGGAAATTTTACTGGGGAGAGTGAAGTTAACAGGGAGCAGCGATCACACTTTACAACTAAAATACTGCAGCTAATACAAACCACTTTGCTTTCAGTATATAGTACCTGTAGACTTTTCTATTAGAGTAATGAGTGTTTACTGTATATTTTAGTCTCAACACTTCATTTATTTGTTATATACGATTTTTAAACTATAATGTTTTTGTGAATCATTGTAATGTTTAGATCATCTTTACTTATAAGCAGGCAACACCCCTTTTGTGAAACGCACTGTTCACAAGGTAAAAACTGACTGTAAAATTAATAATATAATATAATAAAGCTCTCTTAGATTGTGCGATTAAAAACAGTCTCACCTGTGCTATGAAGCTCCTCTCATAGTTCTTTAAAGCCAGTTTCTACCTTGCGAACGTATTACAAGTTTAAAGTAAACACGATTGCTTGAGTGCAATTAAAACGCTCATCAGGATATTGCGACCTCAGAGCACTGGTTCACTATTGCACTCGTATAAAAATGTTTACACAAAACACATCAAAAATACATCACAAAGTACAGTTACACTCATTATAGCACTATCTAATAACAAATATTCAAAACAAAAATGGCATAAAAAGTCATAAGGTATGAGGTCTCAGATGTTAGGAAAAAATAGCTGCAAAGGACTTTAACATAGAGATACATATACATGTATAAACATGTGTATATATATATATATATATATATATATATATATATATATATGTATATGTGTGTGTATTTATATGTGTGTATATGTATTTATATGTGTGTATATGTATTTATGTATTTAAATGTGTGTATATGTATTTATGTATTTATATGTGTGTATAGGTATTTATGTATTTATGTGTATATGTATTTATGTATTTATATGTGTGTATATGTATTTATATGTGTGTATATGTATTTATATGTGTGTATATGTGTATATATGTATTTATGTATTTATATGTGTGTATATGTATTTATGTATTTATATGTGTGTATATGTATTTATGTCTTTATATGTGTATATATGTATTTATGTATTTATATGTGTGTATATGTATTTATATGTGTGTATATGTATTTATATGTGTATATATGTCTTTATATGTGTGTATATGTATTTACAGACATATAACACATAAATACATATGTACATATATATAGACATATATAGAGATGCATTTATAGTCAAGTAGATGAAATCATGTAAAATCATATTTATGCAATACTAATATTTAATAAAGTGTTTAACTGTGCATTTACTGTAAATATTTCACATTCCAATGTTCTTCACATAGGGAATATGTTAGAAGTATTTGTAAATAGATATTCCTATGTATATATTTTGGAAAAATCTATACCTAATATATAATCAGGTGGACTGTATATATATATATTTATAGGTATAGATAAATATTGTACCAAAATAACATCAGGTACATATAAATATGTATTTATGAATAAATAGAACATATTCTGCTATGTGAATATCATAGGAATATTCATATTTTCATGTTGGGTTAGCGCACTTGAAAAACGTGGTTTGCACGCGAGTAGGGTGATATTTTTTCCCCACTTTTGTTGCTCCATTGACTTGTATGGAAAATACGTTAACACGATCACGATATTCGAAGTTTGGGTTTTTGCACGCATTGGGATAGCATGCAACTCAACAAACATTTTAATAAAACTACACTGCACATACAAAAATTTCTATGCGCTTTCTATTTACAATACAAAATTCAATGCATATGTGAGGGGAGGTGTGTGGAACTCAGTATGCAGGAATGGAAAATTAAAACAATGAAAGTCTTTTCTTGAACAAGCTTTACTGAAGTAATGCAAGAAAGCAACAGGTAAAGCGATATGAGGTTATAATCCAACCTGATAAATATAAAATAAAAGTCTTTAGCAAAGGAACACTTTGTGCTTGTTGAGAGACTTCTGCTTAGACTACTAGATGGGTACTGTTAGTGATGTCTCTTGTAAAATGTCCAGGAACAAGATAAGCATACGCAGGTATTACAGCAGAGATGCTTGGTTTCAGGAACAGGATAAGCATACACAGGTATCACAACAGAGATGCTTGGTCACAGCGGCAAGGTAAGCATACACAGGTATCACAACAGAGATGTTTGGTCACAGCGGCAAGGTAAGCATACACATGTATCACAACAGAGATGCTTGGTCACAGGGGCAAGGTAAGCATACACAGGTATTACAGCAGAGATGCTTGGTTTCAGGAACAGGATAAGCATACACATGTATCACAACAGAGATGCTTGGTCACAGCGGCAAGGTAAGCATACACATGTATCACAACAGAGATGCTTGGTCACAGCGGCAAGGTAAGCATACACATGTATCACAACAGAGATGCTTGGTCACAGCGGCAAGGTAAGCATACACATGTATCACAACAGAGATGTTTGGTCACAGCGGCAAGGTAAGCATACACATGTATCACAACAGAGATGCTTGGTCACAGCGGCAAGGTAAGCATACACATGTATCACAACAGAGATGCTTGGTCACAGCGGCAAGGTAAGCATACACATGTATCACAACAGAGATGCTTGGTCACAGCGGCAAGGTAAGCATACACATGTATCACAACAGAGATGCTTGGTCACAGCGGCAAGGTAAGCATACACATGTATCACAACAGAGATGTTTGGTCACAGCGGCAAGGTAAGCATACACATGTATCACAACAGAGATGCTTGGTCACAGCGGCAAGGTAAGCATACACATGTATCACAACAGAGATGCTTGGTCACAGCGGCAAGGTAAGCATACACATGTATCACAACAGAGATGCTTGGTCACAGCGGCAAGGTAAGCATACACAGGTATCACAACAGAGATGTTTGGTCACAGCGGCAAGGTAAGCATACACATGTATCACAACAGAGATGCTTGGTCACAGCGGCAAGATAAGCATACACATGTATCACAACAGAGATGCTTGGTCACAGCGGCAAGGTAAGCATACACAGGTATCACAACAGAGATGTTTGGTCACAGCAGCAAGGTAAGCATACACATGTATCACAACAGAGATGTTTGGTCACAGCGGCAAGGTAAGCATACACATGTATCACAACAGAGATGTTTGGTCACAGCGGCAAGGTAAGCATACACATGTATCACAACAGAGATGTTTGGTCACAGCGGCAAGGTAAGCATACACATGTATCACAACAGAGATGCTTGGTCACAGCGGCAAGGTAAGCATACACATGTATCACAACAGAGATGCTTGGTTTCAGGAACAGGATAAGCATACACATGTATCACAACAGAGATGCTTGGTCACAGCGGCAAGGTAAGCATACACATGTATCACAACAGAGATGTTTGGTCACAGCGGCAAGGTAAGCATACACATGTATCACAACAGAGATGCTTGGTCACAGCGGCAAGGTAAGCGTACACAGGTATCACTGCAGAGGTGCTTTGTCTCAGTAGCAAGGTAAGCATACACAGGTATCACAGCAGAGGTCCACTAGTATGAAGCTTTTAGGATTAGCGCCGAAACGCATAATTAAGAGACATATCTATGTGGATTTGACTAGTAACAGTGCACTGTACTTTCTTCTTATCGAGGATATTGAAGCAGGAACCCCCTACAAACCTCGGTTCTGGTTACCCGTATGACAGCCAATCACGGATCACGGAGACAGTCACGTGAGTAGATTGACTTGTGAACAGATGCTGGAGTCTTCAGAGTAACAAGAACTTGGCGCCGATACCATTGGTCTGTATCAAACAAGCAAGGCTGTAGATCATACAGAGGTCCAGTAAGAGGTGAAGTGGGGATAATCCGATATTGACTATTTATATATCAGTTGGAGATATTAATACCAGACGATTTATTGTGCTACAGGAACATTTCATTGACATTGCAATTTGTCCCTTTTCACTCCTATAGAGGGAATGCTGAAACGCTAACAGCCTGAACTTTTTACGTATATCGTTTGTTTCAGCTCTCAAATCTGTTTTTTATCTTGCTTTTTAGTTTGTATTTTAGATTGTGGCCACAATCCTTTTGTATTTCGTACTACTTTATTTAATTAATTCTGTTTTAGAGACGGTACATCCTGTATATCTGTACTTAATATTTTGCGCTATCACACACATTAATTATATAGTGTGTTCTTAGTTGTTGAATAAAGTAATTACTTTTATATTTACTCGTTACTCATTTACCTAGCTGTTTTAGCGTTCCCTACTTTACATATTGTTATCGTTCTTTTTGATCTGAGTTTTGGGAGATCTCAGATTTTCTAGGGTAGCCTATAGGTAATATAGTGGTGTTGTGGAACTACTTCTCTTTTACACAGCAGAGGTGCCTTGTCTCAGCAGCAAGGTAGGCATACATGGGTATCAAAGTAGAGGTGTTTTTTTCAGTAGCAAGTTAAGCATACACAGGTATCACAGCAGAGGTGCCTTGTCTCAGCAGCAAGGTAGGCATACATGGGTATGAAAGTAGAGGTGTTTTTTTCAGTAGCAAGTTAAGCATACACAGGTATCACAGCAGAGGTGCCTTGTCTCAGCAGCAAGGTAGGCATACATGGGTATCAAAGTAGAGGTGTTTTTTTCAGTAGCAAGTTAAGCATACACAGGTATCACAGCAGAGGTGCCTTGTCTCAGCAGCAAGGTAGGCATACATGGGTATGAAAGTAGAGGTGTTTTTTTCAGTAGCAAGTTAAGCATACACAGGTATCACAGCAGAGGTGCTTTGTCTCAGCAGTAAGGTAAGCATACACAGGTATCACAGCAGAGGATACTTAGCTTCAGAGGCAGGGTATGCACAGGAATCAGGAACAGGAACCAGCAATAAAGAACCTTCTTAGGCAATAACTTAGTACAGAGTGATGTACTGAGCAGCCTTATATAGGGACTCCCACACCTGTGCGCCTTCCAGGTGGGAGTCCTTGTAATTAGAGACTGGCCCTTTAAATCTAGGCAGTCTGAGGCCGCACACGCCTAGAGAGCCACAGCTGTAGCTGCTAGTCTCGAGTCTCTCCTTGTTGGACGCTGAGACGGACCGCCAGAGGCCCTGCATTCGCCGCGGCAAGTGACTAGGACTGGGGTAAGGACCCTGACAGTGTATTATTTTACTTAGAGTAAAATGAGTTTCCCACCTCTGCTATTGGCTGAACAGGGGTATTTCGTGGGTGTAGCTGAAATTTCCCCTCTAAGTCTTGAGTATTCTGTCAACATTTTCCCCTGCACATGTTTTTTTTGTGTGCAAATTTAAAGGTGGCAAAATATATATCACAATATGGCCCAGATGACAATAGGTGCTCTCATTTTTTATAATATATATTTCTATATATATCAGTATATTTTTGGTAAAATATATATCTATACCAATATATCTATATGAAGATATAGATATAGAGAGTGATACATAAAAATATATATTTAAGAAAAAGTAATATGAAGAACCTATCTGGCGCACTATGTGCCTGTCATCACCAGCACTCGGTACACATCAATGTATAGTTGAGCTTTATGGGTGCATTGCTTTCTTGAGATTTTCTAAATCATTTATGTTTTCCTGATAAATTAACTTCTTTCATGCTGGTGAGATTCCACAATGTAGCCTAGGGGGCCCATTTATCAAAGGGCTTGCGGACCTGATCCGACACTGCGGATCAGGTCCGCAAGACCTCGCTAAATGCGGAGAGCAATACGCTCTCCACATTTAACATTGCACCAGCAGCTCACAAGAGCTGCTGGTGCAACGCCGCCCCCTGCTGACTCGCGGCCAATCGGCCGCCAGCAGGGAGCTGTCAATCAACCCGATCGTATTCGATCGGGTTGATTTCCGGCGGTTCCTGTCCGCCTGCTCAGAGCAGGCGGACAGGGTTATGAAGCAGCGGTCTTTAGACCGCTGCTTCATAACTTGTGTTTCTGGCGAGTCTGAAGACTCGCCAGAAACACGGCCCTTCAAGTTCCATACGGAGCTTGATAAATGGGCCTGTAGGAATTAATCTTCCCCTCCACTAGGAGGAGGCAAAGATTCCCAAAACCCAGGAACTCTATAAAACCCCTCCCACCTCACTGATGTAAGCACTATCATATACAGTATATAGAAATGTATTCATACACATATTTAGACATTTTATGATTTATTTTAATATGCTTTTAAGGTGTTTTGTGATCATTATTTTTTTAACCCTTATACTTTACTTTAGGCCGATTTATCAAGGTCTGGCGCACATCACTGAATGCCTACAGCATATGCTGTCTGGTGAACTGCTTGTGCAATGCCGCTCCCTGCAGATTCGCTGCCAATCGGCCGCTAGAAGGGGGTGTCAATCAACCCTATCATGGCAAATCTACACTCAGATGGTTAATCAGTGGTTAGGATAGGTCTGTGGGCAACAGGTTAATTTCACACATGTAATGAGTATTTCATTTCTGCAGTAAGCAAAGGGGCTAATTGAAAATAAATTATACACTAGATTTTGCTTTGCATAAATGTTTTGTAGATTATCTATTTATATAGCCAATACCGGTTTTTTTTGTTTTTTTTTTTATAGTTTTGCTTATTTTTAAATATCATTGCTCTGATTTTCAGACTCCTAACCAAGTCCCGAAGTTTTAGGAGAATACTGATGTATACCTTCTCTAGCTTTATCCTGTTTGTGTAAAGAGTCTTTTCATATGTAAAAGAATGGGGAGGGGGCAGTGGGTGTTCCAACTACCTTTTTAACAGAGCTAAACTGGGAGCTTCTAAGTAAAGGCAAGATTACATTTGTGGCTGCGCCCGCAAAAGCAGGGGACACCGGTTTTTATGCGGTTTTGGTATCACATTTGCGGCGCCGTATATAAATGCGGCATGTATATTTCTCCCGTTGGCCGCTATTTTTACTCCCATAAGCTAACATAGAACTGCGTCGCAAATCACCACAAATAGGCAGGCGCAGAAAGCCTTGCGCTAAGTATGTGCGCACCGTAACTCTCTGAAAATAATAACTAACACCAAATGCATGCGCAATATCTATCTACCTCCTGAAAATAACTAACACCTAACGCATGCACAATATCTATCTACCTCCTGAAAATAACTAACACCTAGCGCATGCGCAATATTTATCTACCTGTCAACCGCAATCCCCCACCACAATAGCTAATAAACAGCCAGATTACAAGTTTTGAGCGCTATAGGGAAATTAACGGCCGTAGCATTTTCTGCGGTATTTAAAAAAAAGCCAGTGTTTGCGGGCGATATGGCAGCATTGAGCTCCATACCGCACACAAATACCAGCGCTTCTTTGAGCTGCTGTTACATGCTCGTGCACAATTTCCCCATAGACAACAAGGGGGAGAGCCGGCTAAAAAAAAGCCTAGCACTTGCAATCACGGAGCGTAAAGCTCCGTAAAGCTGCCCCATTGATGTCTATGGGGCAACATTTTTTATGTTTAACCCTAACACCCAAAAATAAACCCTGAGTCTAAACACCCCTAATCTGCCGACCCCGACATCGCCGCCACCAACATCGCCGCCACCTACATACCCTTATTAACCCCTAATCTGCCGCCCCCAACATCGCCGCAACCTATATTACTGTTATTAACCCCTAATCTGCTGCCCCCAAAATCGCCGCCACTATACTAAAGTTATTAACCCCAAACCTAACCCTAAGTCTAACCCTAACGTAACCCTAACACCCACTAACTTTAACATAATTCAAATAATTCAAAATGAAAATTACAATTAATACCTAAATAATTCCTATTTAAAACTTAATAAATACTTACCTGTAAAATAAAACCTAAGCTAGCTACAATATAACTAATAGTTTTATTGTAGCTAGCTTATGTTTTATTTTTATTTCACAGGTAAGTTTGTATTTATTTTAACTAGGTAGATTAGTTATTAAATAGATTGGAACAGCCAATAGAATGCGAGCTCAATCCTATTGGCTGATTGCATAAGCCAATAGGATTTTTTACTCTTTAATTCCTATTGGCTGATAGAATTCTATCAGCCAATCGGAATTCAAGGGACGACATCTTGGATGACGTCCCTTAAAAGGAACCTTCAGTGTATGGCTGGGACCATATGAAGAGGATGCTCCGCGCCAGATGTCTTGAAGGTGGACCCGCTCTGCGCCGGAAGGATGAAGATAGAATATGCCATCTGGATGAAGACTTCTGCCCGCCTGGATGATGACTTCTTGCCCCTTGGATGAAGATTTCTCCCGGCTTAGTTGAGGACTTCTTGCCGCGTAAATGAGAACTTCGCCGGCTGGATGAGGATGGATGTCCGGTCTACCAAAACTGTAAGTGGATCTTCGGGGGTTAGTGTTAGGTTTTATTAATGGTTTATTGGGTGGGTTTTATTTTTAGCTTAGGGTTTGGGCAATGTAAAAGAGCTGAATGCCCTTTTAAGGGAAATGCCCATCCTAATGCCCTTTTCAGGGCAATGGGTAGCTTAAGTTTTTTAGATAGAATTTTATTTGGGGGGTTGGCTGTGTGGGTGGTGGGTTTTACTGTTGGGGGGATGTTTGTATTTTATTTGCCAGGTAAAAGAGCTGATTTCTTTGGGGCAATGCCCCGCAAAAGGCACTTTTAAGGGCTATTGGCAGTTTAGTTTAGGCTAGGGGTTTTATTATTTTGGGGGGCTTTTTTATTTTGATAAGGCTATTAGATAGGAGTAATTAGTTTAAATATTTGATAAATTATTTTTTATTTTGTGTAATTTAGTGTTTATTTTTTTTGTAATTTAGTTAATTGTATTTTATTAATGTAATTTATTTAATTTTAGTATAATGTTAGGTTTTATTTTACAGGTAAATTTGTATTTATTTTAACTAGGTAGTTAGTAAATAGTTAAAAACTATTTAATAACTAATCTACCTAGTTAAAATAAATACAAACTTACCTGTGAAATAAAAATAAAACATAAGCTAGCTACAATATAACTATTAGTTATATTGTAGCTAGCTTAGGTTTTATTTTACAGGTAAGTATTTATTTAGTTTTAAATAGGAATTATTTAGGTATTAATTATAAAAAAATTTTTGAATTATTTTAATTATGTTAAAGTTAGTGGGTGTTAGGGTTAGGGTTAAGTTAGGGTTAGACTTAGGGTTAGGTTTAGGGGTTAATAAGTGTAGTTAGGTGACGGCGATTTTGGGGCAGCAGATTAGGGGTTAATAACAGTAATGTAGGTTGCGGTGATGTTAGGAACAGCAGATTAGGGGTTAATAAGTGTATGCATGTGGCGACAACATTGGGGCAGCAGATTAGGGGTTAATAATATTTAACTAGTGTTTGTGATGCAGGAGTACGGCGGTTTAGGGGTTAATAGGTTTATTATAGTGGCAGGGATGTCTGGAGCGGCAGATTAGGGGTTAATAATTTTATTTTAGTGTTTGCGATGCGGGAGGGCCTCGGTTTAGGGGTTAATAGGTAGTTTATGGGTGTTAGTGTATTTTGTAACACTTTAGTTATGAGTTTTATGCTACAGCTTTGTAACGTAAAACTCATATCTACTGACTTTATAGATCTTGTAGTTATATGCTGTTCCGCTCACTTTTTGGCCTGCCAGGCAAACTCGTAATACCGGCTCTGTGGAAGTCCCATTGAAAAAGGACTTTTTAAAAAGTGCGGTACTTACGTTGCATGACGCACAACTCGTAATCTAGCTGAAAGTATATTAACCCCTAATACTGTTAGAAAGAGTATGAAGAGACTTACTCGTAATAAGAATACACTGATTAGCACTCAAGGTTTATAAGTTACCAATAACATTTATATCGTTTGGAACAGCAGATAGTAATGAACTTATAGAACTAAATAAAACAACTTTTAATAAGTATATCTGTAAAATTAGGAAATTAATTTAAAAGCACACTTGTGTCTCTCAGTAGTCAATATCACTGTGTATAATGTGACATTTTGTGTCAAATTAGTGAGAATCATAAATTGGAAGTACGTACAATTCCTTAATGGTGTAACTTTTATCAGAGGTCTGCATATTGTAAAGGCCCAATATAACTGTATTCAGTTTTGGCTCTTTACCATACCAACAAACAACTAGTAATCAATAGGAGAATGATATTTACTATTAACTTCTACTGAAAATAAAATAACAACTTAATCCCAACGCCTTAAAATACCAGTTATATTCTAATGAAGATTCACTTTAATAAATGCCCCCCCCCCCTTTTCTCACTAACAAGGGTGTTTTATTGTTAGTTTAATTTTGTTATTGTTTTTTGTATGAATGGATCACATTATAATTGAGATATAGATGCACAGTATACATAAAATCACATTACTAACTTTAATGAGATTAGATCTCGTGCACTGGTTTCCAAGACCACAATGTAACTGTCACAGGAGAATCACGTTAAAACACAGAGCCACATATACACACGTCCAATACAATTATTCTAGAATGATGTATAGTGTGTTTCCTTCTCTTCCCCTTTCGGAACTCTTGACTAGACACTAGGTCACAATCACTTTCACGTCAGAATAACTCACTCATATGGAAACTGATATTATTTAGATATTATCCTAAATAATAGAAAAAATAGGACTGTTTTAGATTCTATCGGCTAGATTACGAGTTTTTGTCGGTAATGGTGTGCGGTGCTAACGCACAGTTTTTCCTTACCGCTCACCTACAGTAACGTTGGTATTACGGACTTTTAGAAACCCGGCGTTAGCTGCAAAAAAGTGAGCGTAGAGCAGAATTTAGCTCCACATCTCACCTCAATACTAGCGCTGCTTACGGTAGCGGTAAGCTGGCAAAACGTGCTCGTGCACGATTTCCCCATAGGAATCAATGGGGCTGATTCGGCTGAATAAAAGTCTAACACCTGCAAAAAAGCAGCGTTCAGCTCCTAACGCAGACCCATTGATTCCTATGGGGAAATAAAAGTAATGTCTACAGCTAACACCCTAACATTAACCCAGAGTCTAAACACCCCTAATCTTACACTTATTAACCCCTAATCTGCCGCCCCTGACATCGCCGCAACCTACATTATATTATTAACCCCTAATCTGCCGCTCCGGACACCGCCGCCACCTACATTATACTTATGAACCCCTAATTTGTCACCCCCAACATCGTCGACACCTACATTATAGTTATTAACCCCTATTCTGCCGCCCCCAATGTCGTCGCAACCTACCTACAATTATTAACCCCACATCTGCCGACCCCAACGTCGCCCCCACTATAAAAAAGTTATTAACCCTTAAAACTAAGTCTAACCCTAACCCCCCATAACTTAAATATAATAATTTAAGTACATCTAAATAAAAATACTATTATTAAATAAATTATTCATATTTAAAACTAAATACTTACCTATAAAATAAACCATAAGATAGCTACAATATAACTAATAGCTACATTGTAGCTAGCTTAGGATTTATTTTTATTTTACAGGCAACTTTGTTTTTATTTTAACTAGGTACCATAGTTATTAAATAGTTATTAACTATTTAATAACTTCCTAGTTAAAATAAATACAAATATGCCTGTAAAATAAATCCTAACCTAAGTTACAATTACACCTAACACTACACTATAATTAAATAAATTACCTAAATTAACTACAATTAATTAAAATTAAATTAAACTAAATTACGAAAAAAAACACTAAATTACAGAAAATAATAAAATAATTACAAGTTTTTTAAACTAATTACACCTAATCTAATCCCCCTAATAAAATAAAAAAGCCCCCCAAAATAATAAAAATTCTGTACCCTATACTAAATTACAAATAGCCCTTAAAAGGGCTTTTTGTGGGGCATTGCCCCAAAGTAATCAGCTCTTTTACCTGTAAAAAAAAAGACAATACCCCCCCAACATTACAACCCACCACCCACACACCCAACCCTACTCTAAAACCCACCCAATCCCCCCTTAATAAAACCTAACACTACCCCCTTGAAGATCACCCTACCTTGAGACGTCTTCACCCAACCGGGCAGAAGTGGTCCTCCAGACGGTCCGAAGTCTTCATCCTATCCGGGCAGAAGAGGTCCTCTTCATCCATCTGGAGCGGAGCAGGTCCATCTTCAAGACATCCGATGCAAACATCCTCTTCGTTCAACGACGACTGGAACAATGACAGGTCCTCTAAATGATGTCATCCAAGATGGCGTCCCTTCAATTCTGATTGGCAGATAGAATTCTATCAGCCCATCGGAATTAAGGTAGAAAAAATCCTATTGGCTGATCCCTCCAGGGCGGCGGATTGAAAACCAGGTACGCTGGGCCGGAAAAGTGCCGAGCGTACCTGCTAGTTATTTGATAACTAGTAAAAGTAGTCAGATTGTGCCGAACTTGTGTTCGGAACATCTGGAGTGACGTAAGAATCAATCTGTGTCGGACTGAGTCCAGCGGATCGAGGCTTACGTCACTAAATTCTACTTTTGCCGGTGTGTAGGGCTTGATAACTAAGGCAAATCAGCCTCGCCACAAATACGCTGCGGAATTCCAGCGTATTTGAGGTTGACAGCTTGATAACTAGAGGCCAAATTCTATACCCTGCATGGCAGCTAAGCTGTTAAGTAAAACCTCTTAATTTTATTCCTCCAAACTCAGTAAATATTTGCATTCAGTTGTTTTTAACATTTATACAATAAGCTTAAAAATAAAGAAAGTACAGGAGTCCTGCTGGGGAAGGCAGGGTAATTACACAGCACAGATATGTCCAACTGCCAGCTGGGCGAGTGGGAGGTTAATACAATGTCCTTTAAAAGCGGAGAGTAAATAAATAGAATATTGTTTGCATAAATCACCAATGACGATCCACAAGTGAAAACTGTGTATTACACGTCTCAAAATAAGTCAGAGCTATTTATTTCTGCAACTTTTATACCCTGTGCATACCAGAATTAGTTTGAATGTTAAAGGGGCTTGAAATGGACAAAAACATGCAACAACCAATTGCTCTAATAAGGGTTGTATTATTGTACTGCTGCTTCATATACCTGTGTGCTTACACACATAGTTAAAGTCAGTATCAAAGCAGCAGCGCACTACTGGGAGCTAGATGAACAGGTGATCAGGTGGGCCAATGACAAGATGCTACTCCCAGGTGGTAACTGGGCCATAGAACAAGCTACTGAGCTGTTGTTTGTTCCTGGTAGACTGCTTCTTTTTCTGTTTGTATTATGACCCTAGGGGGAGTCTCACTAAGGGTAATGAGGGAAGCAGACAAGGACTCCTTGCCCAATGTACTTAGAGGGATACGGCTGCACCTCACTGATGAGGCCCAAAGGTGACTGAAACGAATGCCTGGGGTTGCCATTTCCCTGGTCCAGAGGAGAATTTCCTGGTACTTCAGGACTGGTCTGACCATGTTAGGTGAGATCAGACTGATATACTTCAGGAGAGTTTTCCTCTGTGAAAAGCACAATTTGGGTAAAACAAGCTACTCCCAGGTGGTAACCGGGGCATTGAACACGCTACTGAGCTGTTGTTCATTCCTGGCAGACCGCTTTTCTTTCTGTATGTATTTGTATTATGACCATAGGGGGAGTCTCCCTAAAGGTGATGGGAAAGCAGACGTGGAATCCTTGCCCAATGTGCTTAGAGGGATATATCTGCACCTCACTGATGAGGTCCAAAGGAGGCGAAACCATCATCTGGGGCTGCCATGTTCCTTGTTCAGAGGAGAATTGCCTGGTATTTCGGGGCTGCGCTGACCATGTTAGGTGGGATCAGACTGATAGACTTCAGGAGAATTTTTCTCTGTGAAAAGCACAATTGGGCTAAAAGAAGCTACTTCCAGGTGGTAACCAGGTCATAGAACAAGTTATTGAGCTGTTGTTCATTCATACAAGACTGTTTCTCTTTCTGTTTATATTTGAGCCAATGACAAGAGTCATATATGTGACTTACCTAGATATACTTTTTGACAAAGGATACCTAGAGCACAAAGCCAATTAGGTAATAGAAGTAAAATGGAAAATTGTTATAAATTGTGTGCTCTGTTTGAGTCATGAAAATTATATTTATGCTTTTATGTCCCTTTATCGAGATGCATAGAGTTTTAAATAATACTCCAACTCCCCTTATTTAGACAATCAGGCCCTGAGTTTTAATACTTATTATAATACCTCAAGAAAAAATGATAATTTGTTACGTAACATGTCCCTTTAAGTGTCTATATTCATTAATAATATTTCACCAAATCTGTGCCTTGTCTGTTATTTCTCTGTGTATATCTCAGCAAATTATTACTTTGATTAAGAAACCCTGCAAGCTGCAGACTGCTATCGACTGGTATATTAAATTATGGAAAGATTAAAAGCTGATTATACAATACCGTACAAATGTTGCAAACAGTTTTATGAATTACAATGTATTAATTCTCACCGTGTACAGGAAAATCATTGCTTAATGTTGTGCTTTGTAGTGAACTGTCTGCATAAATCTACTTTACCAATTTGCAGCTTGCTCTGAGCAACCTCACTATTCCTTAGATAGCAATTAACACTTTTGCAAAACAAATGACTTTTCAGTCTAATTATTTGGATTATCTATTAGAATTCTGAAATATAATTGCTCAGTATCTATTTATAGAAGCACATCTTTAATAAGTTTTCATATGTTTAATATATGTAGGTTTCCTGCTCCTTTGGAAATAGTTAATAAATCCTATCGGCATCCAGAATAGGTTATTTTCTAAAAACTATCAGATTTACTCATAGGAGAAAAAGGAAGCCTAATTAAAATGCATTTCTCTCCCAAATAATGTTTCCTTCTGGTTGCAAGAGGGCGAACAGTTATTGTATCAGCTCTATAGCTGTTCTTTAGGGACTTCAAAAGATGCTGATCAGAATCTGTGGAAATAACAGAATGTTTCATATGAGCCCAACGCGTGCAGACAAAAAGTCAATGTATGAAAGTTCTGATTACAGCTTCTATAACATTGTTAGCAACTAGAGGACCAAAAAGTATTGTCATATTCCTGCAGAACTATAGGGAACAGAGAGGGACAAACTGTTAAAATAAGTTGCTTCCTTTATTATCCTGTTTACAAAATCACTGACTACAGTACCAAGGGCTGAGTTCTCACCATCAATGAATTCATGAGAGCCAATAATATCATGATGAATTACATTAACGTGTTCTCAATATTCAAAGTTTTCTTTTTTTAACGCAGTGGGTTAGCGCTTGTGGGACATTTTACTTTCCCCTTGTAATACCTGCTCTACCCAATATGTGAAAAAAAGATTACTTCTAGGGAATCTATAGTTCAAGAGCACAATCAGTAGCGCAGGGTGAGTTGTCTTGCACTTGATCTCGCACTAAAAATAAAGCACAATTAGTAGCATAGGGTGAGCTATCTTGTACAAGGTGAGGTGTCTTGAACTTGGTCTCACACTAATAATAAAGCACAATCAGTAGCACAAGGTGAGGGGTCTTGAACTTGGTCTCACACTAATAATAAAGCACAATCAGTAGCACAAGGTGAGGGGTCTTGAACTTGGTCTCACACTAATAATAAAGCACAATCAGTAGCGCAGGGTGAGCTGTCTTGCGCTTGGTCTTGCACTAAGAATAAAGCCCAATCAGTAGCGCAGGGTGAGCTGTCTTGCACTTGGTCTTGCACTAAGGATAAAGCACAATCAGTAGCGCAGGGTGAGCTGTCTTGCACTTGGTCTCACACTAAGAATAAAGCACAATCAGTAGCACAAGGTGAGGGGTCTTGAACTTGGTCTCACACTAATAATAAAGCACAATCAGTAGCGCAGGGTGAGCTGTCTTGCACTTGGTCTCACACTAAGAATAAAGCACAATCAGTAGCACAAGGTGAGCTGTCTTGTACTTGGTCTCACACTAAGAATAATGCACAATCAGTAGCGCAGGGTGAGTTGTCTTGCACTTGGTCTCGCACTAAGAATAAAGCACAATCAGTAGCGCAGGGTGAGCTGTCTTGCACTTGGTCTTGCACTAAGAATAAAGCACAATCAGTAGCGCAGGGTGAGTTATCTTGCACTTGGTCTTGCACTAAGAATAAAGCACAATCAGTAGCGCAGGGTGAGCTGTCTTGCACTTGGTCTTGCACTAAGAATAAAACCCAATCAGTAGCGCAGGGTGAGCTGTCTTGCACTTGGTCTTGCACTAAGGATAAAGCACAATCAGTAGGGCAGGGTGAGCTGTCTTGCACTTGGTCTTGCACTAAGAATAAAACCCAATCAGTAGCGCAGGGTGAGCTGTCTTGCACTTGGTCTTGCACTAAGAATAAAGCACAATCAGTAACGCAGGGTGAGTTGTCTTGCACTTGGTCTTGCACTAAGAATAAAGCACAATCAGTAGCTCAGGGTGAGCTGTCTTGCACTTGGTCTTACACTAAGAATAAAGCACAATCAGTAGCGCAGGGTGAGCTGTCTTGCACTTGGTCTTGCACTAAGAATAAAGTACAATCAGTAGTGCAGGGTGAGTTGTCTTGCACTCGGTCTTACACTAAGAATAAAGTACAATCAGTAGCGCAGGGTGAGTTGTCTTGCACTTGGTCTTGCACTAAGAATAAAGTGCAATCAGTAGCGCAGGGTGAGCTGTCTTGCACTTGGTCTTGCACTAAGAATAAAGCACAATCAGTAGTGCAGGGTGAGCTGTCTTGCACTTGGTCTTGCACTAAGAATAAAGTACAATCAGTAACGCAGGGTGAGCTGTCTTGCACTTGGTCTTGCACTAAGAATAAAGCACAATCAGTAGCGCAGGGTGAGCCGTCTTGCACTTGGTCTTGCACTAAGAATAAAGCACAATCAGTAACGCAGGGTGAGCTGTCTTGCACTTGGTCTTGCACTAAGAATAAAGTACAATCAGTAACGCAGGGTGAGAGGTCTTGCACTTGGTCTTGCACTAAGAATAAAGCACAATCAGTAGAGCAGGGTGAGCTGTCTTGCACTTGGTCTTGCACTAAGAATAAAGCACAATCAGTAGTGCAGGGTGAGTTGTCTTGCACTTGGTCTTGCACTAAGAATAAAGCACAATCAGTAGCGCAGGGTGAGTTGTCTTGCACTTGGTCTTGCACTAAGAATAAAGTACAATCAGTAGCGCAGGGTGAGCTGTCTTGCACTTGGTCTTGCACTAAGAATAATGTACAATCAGTAACGCAGGGTGAGCTGTCTTGCACTTGGTCTTGCACTAAGAATAAAGCACAATCAATAGCGCAGGGTGAGCTGTCTTGCACTAAGAATAAAGTACAATCAGTAGCACAGGGTGAGTTATCTTGCATTTGGTGTCGCACTAAGAATAAAGTACAATCAGTAGCACAGGGTGAGTTATCTTGCATTTGGTGTCGCACTAAGAATAAAGTACAATCAGTAGCACAGGGTGAGTTATCTTGCATTTGGTGTCGCACTAAGAATAAAGTACAATCAGTAGCGCAGGGTGAGCTGTCTTGCACTTGGTCTTGCACTAAGAATAAAGCACAATCAGTAGCGCAGGGTGAGTTATCTTGCACTTGGTCTTGCACTAAGAATAAAGCACAATCAGTAGCGCAGGGTGAGCTGTCTTGCACTTGGTCTTGCACTAAGAATAAAACCCAATCAGTAGCGCAGGGTGAGCTGTCTTGCACTTGGTCTTGCACTAAGGATAAAGCACAATCAGTAGGGCAGGGTGAGCTGTCTTGCACTTGGTCTTGCACTAAGAATAAAACCCAATCAGTAGCGCAGGGTGAGCTGTCTTGCACTTGGTCTTGCACTAAGAATAAAGCACAATCAGTAACGCAGGGTGAGTTGTCTTGCACTTGGTCTTGCACTAAGAATAAAGCACAATCAGTAGCACAGGGTGAGCTGTCTTGCACTTGGTCTTACACTAAGAATAAAGCACAATCAGTAGCGCAGGGTGAGCTGTCTTGCACTTGGTCTTGCACTAAGAATAAAGTACAATCAGTAGTGCAGGGTGAGTTGTCTTGCACTCGGTCTTACACTAAGAATAAAGTACAATCAGTAGCGCAGGGTGAGTTGTCTTGCACTTGGTCTTGCACTAAGAATAAAGTGCAATCAGTAGCGCAGGGTGAGCTGTCTTGCACTTGGTCTTGCACTAAGAATAAAGCACAATCAGTAGTGCAGGGTGAGCTGTCTTGCACTTGGTCTTGCACTAAGAATAAAGTACAATCAGTAACGCAGGGTGAGCTGTCTTGCACTTGGTCTTGCACTAAGAATAAAGCACAATCAGTAGCGCAGGGTGAGCTGTCTTGCACTTGGTCTTGCACTAAGAATAAAGCACAATCAGTAACGCAGGGTGAGCTGTCTTGCACTTGGTCTTGCACTAAGAATAAAGTACAATCAGTAACGCAGGGTGAGAGGTCTTGCACTTGGTCTTGCACTAAGAATAAAGCACAATCAGTAGAGCAGGGTGAGCTGTCTTGCACTTGGTCTTGCACTAAGAATAAAGCACAATCAGTAGTGCAGGGTGAGTTGTCTTGCACTTGGTCTTGCACTAAGAATAAAGCACAATCAGTAGCGCAGGGTGAGTTGTCTTGCACTTGGTCTTGCACTAAGAATAAAGTACAATCAGTAGCGCAGGGTGAGCTGTCTTGCACTTGGTCTTGCACTAAGAATAATGTACAATCAGTAACGCAGGGTGAGCTGTCTTGCACTTGGTCTTGCACTAAGAATAAAGCACAATCAATAGCGCAGGGTGAGCTGTCTTGCACTAAGAATAAAGTACAATCAGTAGCACAGGGTGAGTTATCTTGCATTTGGTGTCGCACTAAGAATAAAGTACAATCAGTAGCACAGGGTGAGTTATCTTGCATTTGGTGTCGCACTAAGAATAAAGTACAATCAGTAGCACAGGGTGAGTTATCTTGCATTTGGTGTCGCACTAAGAATAAAGTACAATCAGTAGCGCAGGGTGAGTTATCTTGCATTTGGTGTCGCACTAAGAATAAAGTACAATCAGTAGCACAGGGTGAGTTATCTTGCATTTGGTGTCGCACTAAGAATAAAGTACAATCAGTAGCGCAGGGTGAGCTGTCTCTCACTTGGTCTTGCACTAAGAATAAAGTACAATCAGTAGCACAGGGTGAGCTGTCTTGCACTTGGTCTTGCACTAAGAATAAAGTACAATCAGTAGCACAGGTTGAGCTGTCTTGCACTTGGTCTTGCACTAAGAATAAAGTACAATCAGTAGCACAGGGTGAGTTGTCTTGCACTTGGTCTTGCACTAAGAATAAAGTACAATCAGTAGCACAGGGTGAGTTATCTTGCATTTGGTATCGCACTAAGAATAAAGCACAATCCGTAGCACAGGGTGAGTTGTCTTGCACTTGGTCTTGCACTAAGAATAAAGCACAATCTGGTCCTTCAAGTGGATGGATAACATTTTAACCTGAGCATCAGCCTAAGCTTATTTAGTGCACCATATACGCCTAATGGATATTGCAGGAAGTGCTATTAGGATGCTCGTTGTTCTCATAATACAAGAGGTGAGTTAAGTGCTGTTCTCAAGCCCAATTCAAAATACCACTGTAGAACTCCACTACTTATGCACTATATGGTCAGCGCAAGCTCTGCTTAGGGCACCATCAGCACAGCGCACACTCTTCTTTGTGTACTATCAGCTTAGAATACCATCAGTTTATGGCACCATTGGCTTAGTGCACTCTCAGTTTAGAGCACCATTGGCTTAGCATACTCTCAGTTTAGGGCACCATTGGCTTAGCGTACTCTCAGCTTAGGGCATCACTGGCTTAGACCACCCTCAGCTTTGGGTACCATCAGCTTAGCTTACTCTTATCTTAGGGCACCATTGGATTAGCCCACTCACAGCTTAGGGCACCATTGGCTTAGCACACCCTCAGCTTAGGGCACCACTGGCTTAGACCACCCTCAGCTTTGGGTACCATCAGCTTAGCTTACTCTTATCTTAGGGCACCATTGGCTTAGCACACCCTCAGCTTAGGGCACCACTGGCTTAGACCACCCTCAGCTTTGGGTACCATCAGCTTAGCTTACTCTTATCTTAGGGCACCATTGGCTTAGCACACCCTCAGCTTAGGGCACCACTGGCTTAGACCACCCTCAGCTTAGACCACCTTAAACTTTGGGTAGCATTGGCTCAGGTTAGGGCACCATTGGCTTAGTGCACCTTCATTTTAGGGCACCATTTGCTTAGCTACCCTCATTTTTGGATACCATCAGCTTACTGCACACTCAGCTTTGGGCACCACTAGCTTAGAACACCCTCAGCTTAGGACACCAGTGCTTCAGTGCAGCCTCAGTTTAGGGCACCGTCAACTTAGCATACCCTTAGGTTGGGGCACCGTCACCTTAGCATACCCTTAGGTTGGGGCACCGTCACCTTAGCATACCCTTAGGTTGGGGCACCGTCACCTTAGCATACCCTTAGGTTGGGGCACCGTCACCTTAGCATACCCTTAGGTTGGGGCACCATCACCTTAGCATACCCTTAGGTTGGGGCACCGTCACCTTAGCATACCCTTAGGTTGGGGCACCGTCACCTTAGCATACCCTTAGGTTGGGGCACCGTCAGTTTAGAGCTTGAGAAATATCTAGTATGAAATGTACTGCTTACCCCCCTAGAAGTCTATTACATGTGCTTTCCAGCATGCAGATGCTAGATCACCCTAAACTATTGATTGAGAGATAAAAAAAAAAAAAAAAAAATAACTTTGTTATTAACTCGAGATTGATTGTGCTCAAGTGATGTTAACACATTATAGTGCTAATATTTTTGCACTCCACTTGTAATCTAGGTCATTGTGTATAAATGTTGAGAGACTGTAGATATGAGGCATAATCATTCAAATGTATTTTAATAAAAAAAATGGGCATAAGTGCTGCTGTACGAGTTTATTGATGAGTAATTTATTCCAACCTATCTGAGTCTTTGTGTGTTCATGTATAAACAAGACAGATTGGGGCATATTTATCAAGCTCCGTATGTCCCCGTGTTTCTGGCGAGCCTTCAGGCTTGCTGAAAAGACAAGTTATGTTTACCTGCTCTGAGGCGGCGGACAGACATCGCCGGAAATCATGCCGATCCAATACAATCGGGTTGATTGACACCCCCGCCAGAAACAGAAGTTATGAAGCAACGGTCTAAAGACCGCTGCTCCATAACCTTTCCACCTGCTCTGAGGCGGCAGACAGAAATCAACCCGATTGAAATACGATCGGGTTTATTAACACCCCCTGCTAGCAGCCGAATGGCCACAAATCTGCAGGGGGCGTCATGGCACAAGCAGTTCACTAGAACTGCTGGTGCAATGATAAATGCTGATAGCGTATGCTGTCGGCATTTATCAATGTGCGGCGGACATGATCCGCAATATTGGCCCCTTTGTATAAATATACTACGCCTAGAACCTCATGCAACTTTATATAGATGTTTTTATAGAGAATACAGTAAGCCCAACCTTACAAATAAATATGCAGAAGAAAGTATGAAATGAGACGTGTCCCTTATTGTTCATGCACATTCTATGGTCAGCAAGAAACAATAAATCCTGAGACTTATGTGCAGTCCAGTTTCATTTACTGGCTCTCTTTTTTATACAGTGCTGTTTTTTCTCAGATATAATATCCTGCGTTCATTACAGGACTTTAATCCAGTCGTGCACTGTAACTGCACCAGTAAGCACTAAGAATCCTCAGCTTCTGTGTGCGCTCCCTGCGGCACTGTTATATTGCCAGCAGTGATAAATGATGGGAGATCAAAGCTTATTAGATTACTGAAGCCGTTTCCATACTGCATTCAAACTCTCATTTACATTATTTTATCTGATGTTCCATTATCTCCTGATTATCTGTTGCTGATACTTTAAAAGTGAGAACAGCCACAACATTTTTAATTTACTGTTCCTGAATAATAATATGAGAAATTTTACATCTTTATAAGTTTCCCATTGTTCTTCTCTATTATCTTCTCTTTTACTTTGTTTTTTGCTCTGGACAAATTAACAAGTGTCTGTGGAGTCTGTTTGTTATTTAGATTTCTAAAATAAATCCAGTGATTGTGTGCATAAATATATATTAGGGATGGGTATTATGGGATTTTTTCCTCTGATTTTGTAAAACTGCACAAATATAACGTTTCTGTGTAACTACCTTATTATGGTTTTAGGAGCTTGTTGACAATGTACCAAGAGATGAGGAGACACATGAGAAAAAGCTTGAAATGCTTTACTGAAGTAATAGAAGTATTTACACAAAGGGGCTCATTTATGTAGCTCCGGAGCCCCTGTAAACCTGTAGCCACAGATTATAAAGCAGCACTCATAAGATAACTGGGTTACTGACCTCTTTGCAAACCTCAGAGGTGATTATTTAAACTCACCATGGGCTGATCAGACTGGAGTATTTGAAAACCCATATTCTCACGCAATTGTTTGAGAGAAAGCAGGGGCGGGATTGTACACTAGAGCAGTCGTGGTTGTGACCGGGCCCCCGGGAGGTCCCCCATCAGGGGTGCCCAGCTTCAGCACTACAATTTTTTTTTCAACTTTTTTTTTCAACTCCCCCAAATATCTTGCTGATCCCCACCCATCCCTCCTTGAACCCTCCTGAGAAAAGCCATCATGGCAGCAGTGCCGCCACATAACCTGGATATGGAAGCCACAGCAGCCCTTCTAAAGGTTGAGCTGAGACAACCGGACAAACCATTGCAATTAAACAGCTGAATGAGCTACTGGACGAAGTGCTTAGTGTTGACAAGCCCGCCGGAGAGACAGCGGATGCCCTGCAGTGGTGCAAGTGTCTACTGGCTGGAGGGGACAAGTTCGAGGACTTCTGTCTATCTGTGAGCGCGTTCATATGATAACGCTATACGCTATGTGGACAGAGCTCTTGGGGCTCATTTATCAAGCTCCGAACAGAGCTTGTGGGTTGTGTTTCTGGCGAGTCTTTAAACTCGCCAGAAACAGCAGTTATGAAGCAGCGGTCTAAAGACCGCTGCTCCATAACCCTGTCCGTCTGCTCTGAGCAGGTGGGCAGCAATCACCGGAATGCAACCCGATCTAGTACGATCGGGTTGATTGACACCCCCTGCTGGTGGCCCATTGGCCGCGAGTCTGCAGGGGGCGGCGTTGCACCAGCAGCTCTTGTGAGCTGTTGGTGCAATGCTGAATACGGAGAGCATATTGCTCTCCGCATTCAGCGAGGTCTTGCGGACCTAATCGCACTGTCGGATCAGGTCCGCAAGATCTTTGATAAATAGGCCCCCTTGTGTAGTCATACATTTTACCAGACAATGCTGCAATGCTATTGTCAATTGTGGACAGACAGATTTCCTGTTTGGGAACTTGTATTCCCATACTTATGTAAATATACTCATGGGGCCGATTTACCAAGCCCTGAATCGGCCCCAATGCATCTGTTTTTGAGCGTGAGCCTTCAGGCTCCTTAACTCGTCCTTCTGCTTTGAGGCGGCGGACAGCAATCTGCCCGATCGCATACGATCGTGTTGATTGACACCCCCTGATAGTCGATTAGCCGCAAATCTGCAGGGGGCGGCATTGCACAAGCAGTTCACCAGAACTGCTTGTGCAATGATAAATGCCAACAGCTTATGCTGTCGGCATTTATCGATGTCTGGGCAACGTGATCGCTACAGCGGATCATGTCCGCCAGACAGATGATAAATCGGCCCCATAGTGTGTTTCTGTGATAACAAACACAGGTTACAGGCAAGCCTAGAAGCCATAGAACAATAGGTCTTACATTTAATATATGCACAAATAAAAAAACTTGAAAAGGTTGTAGAGGGCTGTCAGTTAGTCTGCTTAGTATGATTTCTTACCAGTTTCCTCTTTTTCTCACAGATCTTTTATTATTAGCCCCCAAGGCAGAACATGATGTATTCTGAGATGTCATTGCACAAAATGCAGAATGCTTTCAGAAAGAATGGGACACATGCAGGAACTGTTAGCTCATTTTCTTTGCAGCACTTCTCCACATCATGCTCTTCTCTTCAAACAGCGTTGTGCTCTGGCTGCACTGTGCACGTTTTCTTAACACAAAGCACTGTCTGGATAGAACGCATTGCAACTAAGCTGGTACTTTTGTGCAACTTGTCAAATTCTAAATTTTATTTTATTTCAAAATGACCTGCAGAAATAAATAAATAAATAAAAATATCATCGCACAAAGTGTAAAAATGTCCTGTCTCTGGGTTATTAGGTTATCCAGAACTTAAAGGGACTGAAAGGTCAAATCTGAAATATGTGTGTATTTTACTTTTAAATAAAATGATTATTGTAATATACTTACATTATCAAAACTCCTTCTAGTAACATTTATTATTATTCCAGCAGCACGTGCACATATACTACATGTGACTAGCATCTGAATAAAAACACACATGCACCTTTATATTGCTTTAAACTAGCTGATTTCTCTGGCGCTTTTGAAATAGTTCATTCAACTTGAAACATTAGAAAATATTTTGTTCCCTCTCCAAGGATTCTACTATAACTTTCTGAGGGCCAGATTACAAGTGGTGTGCTATTAGCGCTTTCACTCCAGCGAAAACGCAGCCAGAAGTAAAGATTCTGAGCGCACAGGTTAGCAAACATATTACAGAATGAAAGTAAAACTTCTGCACGTGAGCAAAACACTCGCTAACTGAAGGTCTTCAGATAACTCAACCCCCACTAACTTCTCCCAAAGACTTCAAAGGAGAGCGCAGAAGAAAAAACCTAACACTTATAGCTCACGTGCTAACCTGACAGGTTATTAATATTTCACATTCCAATGTTCTTCATATACAAGAAAATGTTATTTTATTTTAAATATCTCAATATATACATTTACCTGTATATATATATATATTCATACACATATATAGGTATGGAAATATATTGTACATTAACATTATTAGTTATATATAGAAATATATATTTAAAAATAAAAAGAACATTTTTCTGCGCGCTTCTGGTTGTGTTCTCTAGGTCTAACGCGGTGTCAATTAGTGCATAAAAAGAATTAGTTATCTTGAGGCTCTTTATTAAATATAAAATATTGAAAAAATACTACTACTAATTATCAATATATATAGTTACTGTAAAATATATACATATATCCTATTGATTCTCTAGAATCTTTTAGAATATCTATAATCATTATTTGCATTAATTATTAATATTTTTCAATATTTTCTATCTAATAAATACATAACGCACCATAATAAAACTCATGTCAGGTTAGCGCATATGAAGAATTAATGTACTACTTTTGGGTTTTGTGCACATAAGTCTGACAAAAGTACACTAATTCTTAATTTGCGCTAAAATGGCGTGAGTTATATTAAGGTGCATTTTGTATTTATTAAACATAAAATATTGAAAAATATTAATAATTAATGTATTTAAGGCTAGATTACAAGTGGAGCGCTAATTTTTTGTGTGCCCACAAATTGACAAATTTTAGGTCACAAAAAACTATTGACTAGTTTTTGTCGGTAATGGTAATGGTGTGCAGTGCTAATGCACAGTTTTTTCTTACCGCTCACCTACAGTAACGCTGGTATTATGGGTCTTTAAAAACCCGGCGTTAGCCGCAAACAAGTGAGCGTAGAGCAGAATTTAGCTCCACATCTCACCTCAATACCAGCGCTGCTTATTGTAGCGGTAAGCTGGCAAAACGTGCTCATGCACAATTTCCCCGTAGGAATCAATGGGGCAGAGCCGGCTGAAAAAAAAACCTAACACCTGCAAAAATTCAGCGTTCAGCTTCTAACGCAGCCCCATTGATTCCTATGGGGAAATAAAATGTATTTTTACACCCTAACATGACCCGAGTCTAAACTATATATATATATTAGTTATTATATTATTAACCCCTAATCTGCCGCTCCGGATACCGCCGCCACCTACATTATACCTACGAACCCCTAATCTGCTGCCCCCAACATCGCCAAACCATACATTATATTTATTAACTCCTAATCTGCCGCCCCCAACATCACCGCCACTATAATAAAGTTATTAACCCCTAAATCTAAGTCTAACCCTAACCCTAACACCCCCCTAACTTAAATATAATTTAAATACATCTAAATAAATATTCCTATCATTAAATAAATTATTCCTTTTTTAAACTAAATACTTACCTATAAAATAAACCCTAAGCTAGCTACAATATAACTAATAGTTACATTGTAGCTAGCTTAGGATTTATTTTTATTTTACAGGCAACTTTGTATTTATTTTAACTAGGTACAATAGTTATTAAATAGTTATTAACTATTTAATAACTTCCTAGTTAAAATAAATACAAATAAAGCTGTAAAATAAAACCTAACCTAAGCTACAATTACACCTAACACTACACTATAATTAAATAAATTACCTAAATTAACCACAATTAATTACAATTAAATTAAATTAACTAAAGTACGAAAGAAAGAAAACACTACATTACAGAAAATAATAAAATAATCACAATTTTTTAAACTAATTACACCTAATCTAATCCCCCCAAATAAAATAAAAAGCCCACAAAATAACAAAAATCCCTACCCTATACTAAATTACAAATAGCCCTTAAAAGGGCTTTTTGTGGGGCATTGCCCCAAAGTAATCAGCTCTTTTACCTGTAAAAAAAGTACAATACCCCCCCAACATTAAAACCCACCACCCACACACCCAACCCTACTCTAAAACCCACCCAATCCCCCCTTAATAAAACCTAACACTACCCCCTTGAAGATCACTCTACCTTGAGACGTCTTCACCCAACCGGCAGAAGTGGTCCTCCAGACGGTCCGAAGTCTTCATCCTATCCAGGCAGAAGAGGTCCTCCAGATGGCCAGAAGTCTTCATCCAGGCGACATCTTCTATCTTCATCCATCCGGAATGGAGCGGGTCCATCTTCAAGACATCTGACGGGTCCTTTAAATGACGTCATCCAAGATGGCGTCCCTTCAATTCCGATTGGCTGATAGAATTCTATCAGCCAATCGGAATTAAGGTAGAAAAAATCCTATTGGCTGATCCAATCAGCCAATTGGATTGAAGTTCAATCCTATTGGCTGATTAGAACAGCCAATAGGATTGAGCTCACATACTATTGGCTGATTGGAACAGCCAATAGAATACAAGCTCAATCCTATTGGCTAATTGGATCAGCCAATAGGAATTTTTCTACCTTAATTCCCATTGGCTGATAGAATTCTATCAGCCAATCGGAATTGAAGGGACGTCATCTTGGATGACGTCATTTAAAGGACCCATCATTGTTCCAGTCGCCGTCGAACAAAGAGAATGCTCCGCGTTGGATGTCTTGAAGATGGACCCGCACTGCTCCGGATGGATGAAGATAGAAGATGCCGCCTGGATGAAGACTTCTGGCCGTCTGGAGGACCTCTTCTGCCCAGATAGGATGAAGACTTCGGACCGTCTGTAGGACCACTTCTGCCCGGTTTGTGAAGACGTCTCAAGGTAGGGTGATCTTTAAGGGGGTAGTGTTAGGTTTTATTAAGGGGGGATTGGGTGGGTTTTAGAGTAGGGTTGCTTGTGTGGGTGGTGGGTTTTAATGTTGGGGGGGTATTGTACTTTTTTTTTACAGGTAAAAGAGCTGATTACTTTGGGGTAATGTCCCACAAAAAGCCCTTTTAAGGGCTATTTGTAATTTAGTATAGGATATGGATTTTTATTATTTTGGGGGGATTTTTATTTTATTAGGGGGATTAGATTAGGTGTAATTAGTTTTAAAAAATTGTAATTATTTCATTATTTTCTGTAATTTAGTTTTTTTTTTTCCGTACTTTAGTTTATTTAATTTAATTGTTATTAATTGTAGTTAATTTAAGTAATTTATTTAATTATAGTGTAGTGTTAGGTGTAATTGAAGCTTAGGTTAGGTTTTATTTTACAGGTATATTTGTATTTATTTTAACTAGGAAGTTATTAAATAGTTAATAACTATTTAATAACTATTGTACCTAGTTAAAATGAATACAAACTTGCCTGTAAAATAAAAATAAATCCTAAGCTAGCTACGATGTAACTATTAGTTATATTGTAGCTAGCTTAGGGTTTATTTTATAGGTAAGTATTTAGTTTAAAAAAGTAATAATTTATTTAATGATAGGAATATTTATTTAGATGTATTTAAATTATATTTAAGTTATGGGATGTTAGGGTTAGGGTTAGACTTAGATTTTGGGGTTAATAACTTTATTATAGTGGTGGCGACGTTGGGGGCGGCAGATTAGGGGTTAATAATTGTAGGTAGGTGTCGGCGATGTTAGGGATGGCAGATTAGGGGTCAATAAATTTAACTAGTGTTTGTGAGGCGGGAGTGCAGCGGTTTAGGGGTTAATATATTTATTAAAGTGGCGGTGATGTCCGGTCGGCAGATTAGGGGTTAACATTTTTATTTAAGTGTTTGCGATGTGGGGGGGGGGGCTTGGTTTAGGGGTTAATAGGTAGTTTATGGGTGTTAGTGTACTTTTTAGCACTTTAGTTAAGAGTTTTATGTTACGGCGTTAGCCCATAAAACTCTTAACTACTGACTTTTAAATGCGGTAAGAGTCTTGACAGGAGAGGCTGTACCGCTCACTTTTTCCAAGACTCGTAATACCGGCGCTAGAAAAATCCCATTGAAAAGATAGGATACGCAATTTTCGCAAGTGGATTTGTGGTATGCTCGAGTAGCAGAAAAAAGTGAGCGGTACACCTGTACCTGCAAGACTCGTAATACCAGCGGGCATTAAAAAGCAGCGTTGGGATCTCTCAACGCTGCTTTTTAAGGCTAACGCAAGACTCGTATGTAATTATATGTAAGGGTCCCTTTAACATGGAAAACAATATCTCAGAATCCCCTTAAAAGAAAATATTTTTATAACAGTAGAAAGGTGACATAAAACATATGTTATTGACACAGAACCCTCAGCTAGAGACTGTGTATTTCTCTAATTGTTCCTGATTATTGAACCTGCACATATTTTCTTATTGTAACATCTTTCATTATCGTATGCAAGACTGCGTGACATTTGCAATTTGTTCTCCAGTGGATCTTTCGGGAAATAGAAATATACAGTTCAATAAAAAGGTCTCAGTGTTTCCATCAACGTGCTGACACAGTTAGGCTCTGCAGACTGAGGTCATAATGAAGGCAATAAGTGTATTGGCATAACATTAAAAGGGCCACATGTTGGAATATGAGAATGCTGCACTCTAGGGCTATGAAATATATCGAGACAATCACATTACACATGCATGGTGACTTGGGGACAAGGTTCCTATGCACGACTGATGATAATGACTTTAAGTTAGGGAGTTCTATGGAAAATAATTCATAAGTTAAAAAGAGAACTTTAATTCAAATAAAAACTAATTTCATTTTAACAAGCATAAAATAAAGTGCATATTATAGCAGAGTGCTTAAAGTAACCTCCAATTCAATCATTAGAAAATGCTGTAATGTGCACTTTATTATTGTTAATTATAACTATGTTCTCCATTATTTAAATGTTGTTGCTCACGTGAGATTCTCTAAAAAGATCAGTCAATGGGGTAGATTTATTTAAGGTCTGGCGGACATGATTAGCGAATAATGTCCTCTCGACCTCGCTAAATGCATGCGCTGTCAGCATTTATCATTGCACAAGCATTTCTAGTATGCTGCTTGTGCAATGCCGACCCCTGCTCACCGGTGGCCAATTGGCCGCTAGCAGGAGTTGTCAATCCTCCTGTTTGTATCGTATCGGGACGATTTCCGTCCGCCACCTAAAAGGCGGAAAGTAATGGCGACCCTGAAATGATAAGCATAGAAAGCAGCATCCGCTAATCTACTCCAATGCCACAAGGTCCTTCAGAGAAGCTCTACAAGCAAATCTTACCGTGCAAACTGTATCTCGCTACAATCCTGCATGCGAAGGTGAGACGTATAGCTGCAGTATAGTGTTTAATAAAATGATATTACATTTCTACTGTACAAATCATATTAGAATTACTCATTAAAGGGACATAAAACCCACATGTTTTCTTTCATGATTCAGATAGAGAATACTATTTTACACAACTTTTCAATTTACTTTTATTATTTGATTTGCTTCATTCTTTAGATATCCTTTGTGGAAGAAATAGCAATACACAAGCGATGAATAGCCACCATATAGCAGCTACCGAGCCTATTTAGATATGCTTTTCAACAAAGTGAAGCAAATTAGATAGAATTAAACTGGAAAGATGATTAAAGGGATAGTAAACATCAAACATGTTATTGTTTAAAAAGTTAGATAATCCCTTTATTTACCTTTCCCTAGATTTGCATAACCAGCACTGTTAAAGAAATACACTTTTTACCTCTGTAATTACCTTGTATCTAAGCCTCGGCTGACTTCCTCCTTATCTCAGATCTTTTGATAGACTTGCAATTAAGGCAATTAGTGCTGACTCTTAAATAAATCCACATGCATGAGCACAATGTAATTTATATGAAACACATGAACTAATGCCCTCTAGCTGTGAAAAACTGTCAAATGCATTCACATAAGAGTCTTCAAGGGCTTAGAAATTAGCATATAAACCTACCCAGTTTTAGCTTTCCACTAAGAATACCAAGAGAATAAAGCGAATTTGATGATAAAAGTAAATTAGAAAGTTGTTTAAAATGACTTCCCCTATCAGAATCATAAAAGTTTAATTTGGACTTTACTATCACTTTAAAATTGAATCCTCTTTCTAAAAGAAACAAAATGAGTTCATGTCCCTTTAACAGTATATATATAGTACAATTAAAACCTGCAGTAAAATGCAAATACAAAATTATTTTTCAACTTTCACAGGAAAAAGCATACAAAAGGTAAATCTGGTAATTAAAGGGACAGGAAACCCCAAACATTTCTTTCATGATTTGGATAGAACATAGCTGAACACATCTAGCTAGCCAATCAGAAGAGACAAATGTGTGCAGGTACCAATCAGCAGCAGCTCTCAGTAGTGTGTGATAGGTGCATATTCTTTTTCAACAAGAGATACCTAGTGAATGTAATGTAAAATTACATGCTCTATTTAAATCATGCAAGTTTAATTTTGTCTTTCCTATCTCTTTAACATTCAGAGTCATTTGCTAAAATAATTCTTAAATCACAACCAAACTCACAACTATTGTACCTAGTTAAAATAAATACAAACTTGCCTGTAAAATAAAAATAAATCCTAAGATAGATACAATGTAACTATTAGTTATATTGTAGCTATATTAGGGTTTATTTTACAGGTATTTAGTTTTAAATAGGAATAATTTATTTAATGATAGTAATTTTAGTTCGTTTTATTTAAATTATATTTAACTTAGGGGGGTGTTAGGGTTAGACTTTATTATAGTAGCAGCGACGTTGGGGGCGGCAGATTAGGGGTTAATAATTGTAGGTAGGTGGTGGCGATGTTAGGGAGGGCAGATTAGGGGTTAATAAAATTTATTATAGTGTTTGCGAGGCGGGAGTGCAGCGGTTTAGGGGTTAATACTTTTATTATATTGGTGGCAATGTCCGGTCGGCAGATTAGGGGTTAATAAGTGTAGGTAAGTGGTGGCGACATTCGGAGCGGCAGGTGGGTAGGTGGCGGCGGTGTCCGGTCGGAAGATTAGGGGTTAAATATTTTTATTATAGGGTTTGCGATGTGGGGGTGCCTCGGTTTAGGGGTTAATAGGTAGTTTATGGGTGTTTGTGTACTTTTAGCACTGTAGTTAAAAGATTTATGTTCCGGCATTAGCCCATAAACCTCTTAACTACTGACTTATTATTTTTTTTTGCGGTTGGAGTCTTGGAGGTAGAGGCTCTACTGCTCACTTTCTCCAAGACTCGTAATACCAGCGTTAGGCAAATCCCATAGAAAAGATAGGATACACAATTGATGTAAGGGGATTTGCGGTAGACTCGAGTCACGGGAAAAAAGTGAAAGGTGAGCATACCTGTCAGACTCGTAATACCAGCGTTAGATAAAAAGCAGCATTAGGACCCCCTAACGCTGCTTTTTAAATCTAACACAGAAATCGTAATCTAGGCGTATATTATCCAAAATAAAAAAGTTTTTTCCTAATCTAATACCCCCTTAAAAACAAAAAAGCCACCCAAAAATGCATTGCCCTAAAGATAACTGCTCTTTTTCTCAAAAAAAAATAAAAAACACCTAACTAAAAATAACCCTAATCTACCAATTGACCCTAAAGGGACATTTTTATGGGCATAAAATGTGAGATTTCATGCCAACATTTATCTATTTCTTGCGGCCTATAGCCCTGTGCTAAAACTTGTCTTTCATTTCTAATCATTTTTTCTCTTTGTTCTCATCTTATGATTTATTTCGTATTACTCTAATAAGTTGGGATTTAAGAACGCCTGCCTTAAGTTGTGGAGGATGATAACTCTGATGCTGAATAAATCTGAGGAAGGGGCACTGTGTGGTCCCGAAACGACACATCAAATGGATATTTACAAGTTGTCTAAAGTCCAGTGAGTGCTTATTTTGGGAAGTTACATTTTTTTTTACAGCACCATGGCAGCTGCTGCAGGTTGGTGAGAGTGCATCTTCATTTGTGACATATATTTATATGTTTATATTTTTGTATATGTGTATGTATTCATGTGTATATGTGTCTATATATGTGTAAATAAGTGTATTATATGTTTATATGTGTAAAAAAGTATGCACACACACATACATATATACACATATATACACATAAGTATATATTTATATGGATATATAGGTATAGATATACTTTATATGTAAGAAAAATAATCAGAGATATATAGACATATATATGTAAAATCCATAGGAATGTGAAGTATTCCTAATGTACCTTCGTCTTGTGTAGATGATTTAGCATAATGTCGGGTTAGCACGCGTGTGATAACTAATAGGCATTTCTTCAGTGCGCCCCATAGCAGTCAATAGGGAGAAGGAGTTAGTGCGGTCGTGATAGCCAAAGTCTTTCACTTACAAGCTTTTTACATTTGATTTTCTTTCATGATTTGTTTCATGATTTTGTTGTGTTTGTATAGAACACATGATTATAAACAACTTTCAATTTACTTCTATTATATAATTTGATTCATTCTCTTGGTGTCCAGTGTTGAAAATCATACCTATTAGTTTCTGCAACAATGTTGCAGTTGTATGGAGGTCCCTTCTTACCTTAAAAGCTGGGAGCAAGCAAGCTACTTCCTCTTCTCCATCCAGTCTAAAAGGTGTGAAGTCTCTTCTTTGAACATGCATTGTTCAAGTCGTTCCATTCTGCAACCAAGACGTTTTCTGGAAGGCCAGGATCCATCATCTTCTGCAAATAGCAGGGGCGTATTTATGCATAGGCCAACAAGGCCGGTGCCTAGAGCGTCAGATTTGAGGGGGCGGCACTCTGGCACTGATAAGTTGGCACTTGGCAGGTTGGCATTATTATTTTATTGAAAATAAAAAATGTTCCTGCTCGGCGGTCACGTGACCCGGCTTTTGCCAACGCCATGTGACGTTTTCCTCCTTCCGTCCGCCCGCCCGCCTTCCTGTCTGCTCACACGCTGCACATGGATGGAGGGAGCCACACACGTGATCTCTGAGCAGGGCATTGGACTCCATGCGGACACGGTAAGTCACAGTGACAGAGACGTCAACGGCTATAGACTGCAGATGCACAGGTCAACTGAGTGCAGAGTAGACAGATTCAGTCAGTGTCAGTCAGTGAATGCTGTCTGTGTGAAGTGGAGCAGAGCAGAGCCTGGCTAAGAGGGGGTGAGGCGGCACGTAGCAGTGAATCAGTGCACTGTGTAGAGTTACTTTGCAGACACAGTCAGACGGTCACGACGCAGGTCAAAAATTGCAAGCCAAGGTATTTTTTGTTTTGTGATTTCATTGTCACCATTGGGATTGGGACCAGGTCATTGTGCATTAGCTCTATTCTAATTCTAAGATAAAATAAATGAGAAGTCAGACAGTCTGTGATACAAAACAAAAGAAGTCGATCCAATTCCAGGTAATTAAAAAATCCAACTTTATTGAAGAAAAAATGTTAAAAAACAAAGGGGAAGCACCTTAACAAATTGATAGTTGTAGCAGGTAAAGCACTTGGCTACCTGCTACAACTAACAATTTGTTAAGGTGCTTCCCCTTTTTTTTTTAACATTTTTTCTTCAATAAAGTTGGATTTTTTAATTACCTGGAATCGGATCGACTTCTTTTGCTCTGTATTACATACTTCTCAGCAGATCCGTTTGTCAGTTCCAGGACGGAATGATACATTTGCCAGCACCTCCGGCTGTTTCCTACAGGCTTCAGTCCAGCAATAGTGACGTCATCGGAGATCGCCAAGGACAGAGTATCAGAGGCACCAAAGAGCTGGATGCGGATTGCCGCGACTTGCACGAAGACACGCTGACATAGGGTGAGTGAGGTAGGGAGCACGGCTCTCTTCGCACCGCAGGATAGCGGAAGGTCCTCCCACCATTACAGGTAGCGTGAATCTGTTTAAAGTGTAAAAGCCACTTCTTTAATACATTGTTTGGTGTCACTTTAAGAGGATAGCCAAGAGGACTTATGTGTATATATATCACAGATTGTGTTTGTGAGGACTCGTATGTTAATACACACACACACACCCTTTTGCAAGTCAGACAGTCTGACAGAGAGTGTGTGTGTACTACTACTCAGACTCAGAGAGTGTCTGTCATGATCATCCGGCGTCGGTACATTTAATTGCTGTATGGACAACCACAAGGTGATTAATTAATATTAAAGGGTCACTCATAAAAGTTCAAACTAAGTCAAAAGTGCATGAGTGTGTTTGAAAATTGGAATAGAATAATTTTAGCAAAATATAATTGTTTTAGTCTAGAAAAAGTGCTTCCACTCCTTCCAGTAAATGTTATGACAGTATTAAGTGTCATACGCACATATGCTGTGCAATTGTGCACCAACATTTAAACATTACTAGCTTAGATAGTCAGTGATGGGGTCTGTTGTGTTAGGGATAACTTAATTTGCATTATAGAAATTAGAAATCACATCTATAACTATTATTAGAGCGTGTGAAGTTAAATTGCTGATTCACAAGGTATTGAAAGCATATGTGCATATGCTACTTAATACAGTCATAACATTTACTAGAATATTTTTTGTTAATAGAATTATATTGCTGTAATGTTTCTAATCAAATAATACCCATGCACATTACATCATAACATAACTTAACACTTTCTGTTGTGTAATTTTGATCCTGTTAGTACTATTGAAACAATCAAATATCCTATGACCTAAATCAAGGGGGGGGCAGCAGGATTCTAGGGCAGCACTAAACCTAAATACGCCCCTGGCAAATAGAGATAAGCAGATAAGTATTGCTACTTTACCTGAGGAGGATATTGATATGAAACCCCCACTCGAATGCAGCATGAGGTCCAGGCCTTAGTTCATGTTTCTCATAGTGAGCAGGATGTTACTGTTCCAATTACTCCTACTGAATCTCAACATGATATGCAATCAGTTCAACCCCCTGTAAAACTGAAATCAGTGTTATCAACTCATCATTTGCAAGATGTGCAGTTAGCCCCTCTTTTTGCAGCGGTTCCGCCATCGGCAGCTACGGCCATTTCATCATTGCTTGCTTCCATCACGGCTGCGATGGCGGCATCAGCAGGGCAATTTCCACCCTCGGGTGTTATTTCTACCGCCTCACCACCGGTGTTATTAATGCCCGCATCAGATATTAATTATATGCCCCTGGTTCAATATAACATACAGTATAGTTTAATTCCTATTGGGTTAGCACACAAGCAATGTGCACATTGAGAGAGTGACATAGGATATGTGAGTAGTGACACTCTGTATACGCATGGCATGGTCACAAGCTACTTGCATATAGAAAAAGTGACATAGGATATGTGAGTAGTGACACTCTGTATGCGCATGCAATAGTCACAAGCTATGTGCACATAGTGAGAGGGACATAGGATATGTGAGTAGTGACACTCTGTATACGCATGGAATGGTCAGAAGCTACTTGCACATAGAAAGTGGCATAGGATATGTGAGTAGTGACACTCTGTATACGCATGGCATGGTCACAAGCTACTTGCACATAGAGAGAGTGACATAGGATATGTGAGTAGTGACGCTCTGTATGCGCATGGAATGATCACAAGCTACTTGCACATAGAGAGAGTGACATAGGATATGTGAGTAGTGACACTCTGTATTTGCATGGAATGGTCGCAAGCTACTTGCACATAGAGAGAGTGACATAGGATATGTGAGTAGTGACACTCTGTATGCGCATGGAATGGTCACAAGCTATTTGCATATAGAGAGTGACATAGGATATGTGAGTAGTGACACTCTGTATGTGCATGGAATGGTCACACGCTACTTGGACATAGAGAGTGACATAGGATATGTGAGTAGTGACACTCTGTATTTGCATGGAATGGTCACAAGCTAATTGCACATAGAGAGAGTGACATAGGATATGTGAGTAGTGACACTCTGTATGCACATGGAATGGTCACAAGCTATTTGCACATAGAGAGTGGCATAGGATATGTGAGTAGTGACACTCTGTATGCGCATGGAATGGTCACAAGCTACTTGGACATAGAAAGAGTGACATAGGATATGTGAGTAGTGACACTGTATATCCGTATGGAATGGTCACTAGCTACTTGAACATAGAGAGTGACATAGGATATGTGAGTAGTGACACTGTATATCCGCATGGAATAGTCACAAGCTATTTGAACATAGAGAGTGACATAGGATATGTGAGTAGTGACAATCTGTATGTGCATGGAATGGTCACATCTACTTGCACATAGAGAGAGTGACATAGGATATGTGAGTAGTGACACCCTGTATACGCATGGAATGGTCACAAGCTACGTGCATATAGAGAGAGTGACATAGGATATGCGAGTAGTGACACTCTGTATACGCATGAAATGGTCACAAGCTATTTGCACATAGAGAGAGTGACATAGGACACAAGAGTAGTGACACTCTGTATGTGCATGGAATGGTCACAAGCTACGTGCACATAGAGAGAGTGACATAGGATATGTGACTCTGTGAGTAGTGACACTCTGTATGAGCATGGAATGGTCACAAACTACTTGCACATAGAGAGAGTGACATAGGATATGTGAGTAGTGACACTCTGTATGTGCATGGAATGGTCACAAACTACTTGCACATAGAGAGAGTGACATAGGATATGTGAGTAGTGACACTTTGTATATGCATGGAATGATCACAAGCTACTTGCACATAGAGAGAGTGACATAGGATGTGTGAGTAGTGACACTCTGTATGCGCATGAAATGGTCCCAAGCTATTTGCACATAGAGAGATTGACATAGGATATGTGAGTAGTGACACTCTGTATGCGCATGGAATGATCACAAGCTATTTGCACATAGAGAGAGTGACATAGGATATGTGAGTAGTGACACTCTGTATATGCATGGCATGGTCACAAGCTATTTGCACATAGAGAGAGTGACATAGGATATGTGAGTAGTGACACTCTGTATGCGCATGGAATGGTCACAAGCTATTTGCACATAGAGAGAGTGACATAGGATATGTGAGTAGTGACACTCTGTATGCGCATGGAATGGTCACAAGCTATTTGCATACAGAGAGTGACATAGGATATGTGAGTAGTGACACTCTGTATGCGCATGGAATGCCCACAAGCTATTTGCACATAGAGAGAGTGACATAGGATATGTGAGTAGTGACACTCTGTATGCGCATGGAATGGTCACAAGCTATTTGCACATAGAGAGAGTGACATAGGATATGTGAGTAGTGACACTCTGTATGTGCATGGAATGGTCACAAGCTACGTCCACATAGAGAGAGTGACATAGGATATGTGAGTAGTGACACTCTGTATATGCATGGAATGCCCACAAGCTATTTGCACATAGAGAGAGTGACATAGGATATGTGAGTAGTGACACTCTGTATGCGCATGGAATGGTCACAAACTACTTGCACATAGAGAGAGTGACATAGGATATGTGAGTAGTGACACTTTGTATATGCATGGAATGATCACAAGCTACTTGCACATAGAGAGAGTGACATAGGATGTGTGAGTAGTGACACTCTGTATGTGCATGGAATGCCCACAAGCTATTTGCACATAGAGAGAGTGACATAGGATATGTGAGTAGTGACACTCTGTATGCGCATGGAATGGTCACAAGCTATTTGCACATAGAGAGAGTGACATAGGATATGTGAGTAGTGACACTCTGTATGTGCATGGAATGGTCACAAGCTATTTGCACATAGAGAGAGTGACATAGGATATGTGAGTAGTGACACTCTGTATGCGCATGGAATGGTCACAAGCTATTTGCATACAGAGAGTGACATAGGATATGTGAGTAGTGACACTCTGTATGCGCATGGAATGGTCACAAGCTATTTGCACATAGAGAGAGTGACATAGGATATGTGAGTAGTGACACTCTGTATGCGCATGGAATGGTCACAAGCTATTTGCACATAGAGAGAGTGACATAGGATATGTGAGTAGTGACACTCTGTATGTGCATGGAATGGTCACAAGCTATTTGCACATAGAGAGAGTGACATAGGATATGTGAGTAGTGACACTCTGTATACGCATGGCATGGTCACAAGCTATTTGCACATAGAGAGAGTGACATAGGATATGTGAGTAGTGACACTCTGTATGCGCATGGAATGGTCACAAGCTATTTGCACATAGAGAGAGTGACATAGGATATGTGAGTAGTGACACTCTGTATGCGCATGGAATGGTCACAAGCTATTTGCACATACAGAGAGTGACATAGGATATGTGAGTAGTGACGCTCTGTATATGCATGGAATGCCCACAAGCTATTTGCACATAGAGAGAGTGACATAGGATATGTGAGTAGTGACACTCTGTATGCGCATGGAATGGTCCCAAGCTATTTGCACATAGAGAGAGTGACATAGGATGTGTGAGTAGTGACACTCTGTATGCGCATGAAATGGTCCCAAGCTATTTGCACATAGAGAGAGTGACATAGGATGTGTGAGTAGTGACACTCTGTATGCGCATGGAATGGTCACCAGCTATTTGCACATAGAGAGAGTGACATAGGATGTGTGAGTAGTGACACTCTGTATGTGCATGGAATGCCCACAAGCTATTTGCACATAGAGAGAGTGACATAGGATATGTGAGTAGTGACACTCTGTATGCGCATGGAATGGTCACATCTACTTGCACATAGAGAGAGTGACATAGGATATGTGAGTAGTGACACTCTGTATGTGCATGGAATGCCCACAAGCTATTTGCACATAGAGAGAGTGGCATAGGATATGTGAGTAGTGACACTCTGTATGCGCATGGAATGGTCACAAGCTACTTGCACATAGAGAGAGTGACATAGGATATGTGAGTAGTGACACTCTGTATGCGCATGGAATGGTCACCAGCTATTTGCACATAGAGAGAGTGACATAGGATGTGTGAGTAGTGACACTCTGTATGTGCATGGAATGCCCACAAGCTATTTGCACATAGAGAGAGTGACATAGGATATGTGAGTAGTGACACTCTGTATGAGCATGGAATGGTCACAAGCTACGTCCACATAGAGAGAGTGACATAGGATATGTGAGTAGTGACACTCTGTATGTGCATGGAATGCCCACAAGCTATTTGCACATAGAGAGAGTGGCATAGGATATGTGAGTAGTGACCCTCTGTATGCGCATGGAATGGTCACAAGCTACTTGCACATAGAGAGAGTGACATAGGATATGTGAGTAGTGACGCTCTGTATGCGCATGGAATGGTCACATCTACTTGCACATAGAGAGAGTGACATAGGATGTGTGAATAGTGACGCTCTGTATGCGAATGGAATGGTCACAAGCTACGTCCACATAGAGAGAGTGACATAGGATATGTGAATAGTGACACTCTGTATATGCATGGAATGGTCACAAGCTACTTGCACATAAAGAGAGTGATATAGGATATGTGACACACAAACAATAGTGCAGTAAACTAATATGCTCTAACATATTACAGAATTATCTATTTGCTCTTTTATATCCCTTTAAACCTTGCTGTATGTATAAGCTAGCAACTCCCACACTATACACTGGATAATCCGTAAATGCAATACAAACAATAAAACCTGAGAGAATATTTGTATTATTTATTTTTAGTGATAACAATTAAATTATACAAAAACAGGACAAATAATAAAAACAAATTCCTTCTACAATTCCACTGATTTAATTAATCTAAATATATATATACACAAAAACAAAACATAGAAATGGACTACACTCTCAAACTGGATCAGGTACACATCCAATGACCCTGCAAAATGCACAGCCCTATATATTTGTTTATTTAATTATTTTTGTTTTCCATAGTATACAATAAATCATCCCAATTTCCAGGATTAGGATTGCAATGTATATACAGCTAATGTTTTCAGGGTGAGTTACTGCTGTATTATGTATATTATATTATATTAGTGTTTCCTTGGCACAAGCCTGTAAGCAGTATAATTATATATTAATTTGGTTCTTCATAGGAATAATACACAGAATACTCATTATCTTAGATCCCCTCTTATCTGGGCTGCTACAGAATAACCTTTCTAAAGATATGATGTAAGTACATTCTGTTACTGAAGGTATCATTTATGGGTTAAAATATAGTAGAACTAATAAATGCATAAGTAAACACAGGGTGAATCTCCAGCTTCCTTATCTGCAATTTAATGCTGACTCTCTTTGGTCTGAGGTTTCTTGTTGCTCTTCATTAATAACAAAACAAAGGGACATTGGGTTTTTAATCTCACCATAAAATGTTCAATTAAATAACATAAAACAACATTACAATTTATATTTATTATTTATTGCCTGCAGAGCCATTGAATATCCCTCATTACACTTAAAGGGACATTATACACTCATTTTTTCATTGCATAAATGTTTTGTAGATGATCTATTTATATAGCCCATAAAGTTTATTTTTTTATTTTTTAAATGTACTGTATAGTTTCCTTAAATAACATTGCTCTGATTTTCAGACTCCTAACCAAGCCCCAAAATGTTATGAGAATACCGTCAGCTACCTACTCCAACTTGTTTCTGTTTGTGTAAAGGGTCTTTTCATATGCAAAAGAAGGGGGAGGGGGGGAGTGTCTTATTTCCCATTTGCAGTGGGCTTTCCAGCCACCTTTTCAACAGAGCTAAA
Organism: Bombina bombina; assembly: GCF_027579735.1. Classification (NCBI taxonomy): domain Eukaryota; kingdom Metazoa; phylum Chordata; class Amphibia; order Anura; family Bombinatoridae; genus Bombina; species Bombina bombina. The sequence goes on along the minus strand of NC_069499.1, from coordinate 29,019,643 downwards.
CTGACAGCTTCTAAGTAAGTTTTAACAGTTTTATACTGGATTTTTATATCAGTATCTGTGCATCTTATTCTTTATAGTAGTGTCTATTACATGCAGTTTGAAATCACTTTCATGAAAGCAATATTTAGTGCTCCACTTGTAATCTGGTGCTTAGTGTTATTTCAGTAACAGGGTTTTTACTGTATCAAATGAAATGAGAGCAGCATTCAGTGTCTACTGCAATTTAGCATCTGCTCGGTTTGTAAACGCCTCGGAACTATGTAATTAGCTCCTTAGAAACCAAACCTATTTTTTTCTCATTTAAATTGACCCTGATAAATAACATTGTAGGTTTGGTAGTAATGTGTAGAAAAATGACAAATAAAATTACAGGTCATCATGAGTCAAGTTACAGCAATGCAGGGGTCTCGGTAGTGAGGTCATATGTAATCTTCATATTAACCCGAATGCTGCAGATTCTGCTCTGCAAATATAGCAGATATTAACCATTAAACATCTAGGTTACTGTAATAGGTTTCAACAAGCCCATAGTCATTAAAATACAGTAGCTGTAGGACATTATTCTGTCTTTCATGTATTCAAAAAATGGTGTTGGATATTAGTTCTGTACTTGCCGCATTGCTATAGGTGAGCGTCACTTTTGGCTCCCCTTTCAACCAACGGAAGACTTTAATTTTAGTTTAGATCACATTGAAGGCTTTAAAGGGACATTGTACACTAGATTTTATTTGCATAAATGTTTTGTAGATGATCCATTTATATAGCCCATATGGGAGTGTTTTATTATTATTATCGGTTATTTGTAGCGCGCCAACAGAATCCGCAGCATAAAAATGTGTAGTTTTGCTTATTTTGAAATACCATTGTGCTAATTTTCAGACTCCTAACCAAAACCCAAAGCTTTAGATGTATACAGACTTCATGTTGCTTCTGTTTGTATAAAGGGTCTTTTCATATGCTTGCGGGGAGGGGGTGGGGGGTCTGCTTCCAGCCCCTTTTCAGTGGAAGTCTCAGGCTAATCTCATCAACAGAGCTAAACTGTGAGCTTCTGAGTAAGTTTTTAAATGGTTTTTACTGGATTTTTATATCAGTATCTGTGCATATTATTCTTTATAGTAGTGTCTATGCAGTTATATGAAAATTGGTGTATACTGCCCCTTTAAAGACTTCTACTCAGGCAAATTCTCACTCAGTAAAATAATGCCTTTACAGCTAGTGTTACAAAATACTATAATTTAAAGGGACAGTCTAGGCCAAAATAAACTTTCATGATTCAGATAGAGCATGTAATTTTAATCATTTTTCAAATTTACTTTTATCACCAATTTTGCTTTGTTCTCTTCGTATTCTTAGTTGAAAGCTTAACTTAGGAGGTTCATATGCAAATTTCTTAGACCTTGAAGGCCACCTCTTTTCAGAATGCGTTTTAACAGTTTTTCACCACTAGAGGGTGTTAGTTCATGTATTTCATATAGATAACACTGTGCTTGTGCACGTGAAGTTATCTGGGAGCAGGTACTGATTGGCTAGACTGCAAGTCTGTCAAAAGAACTGAAATAAAGGGTCAGTTTGCAGAGACTTAGATACAAGATAATCACAGAGGTTAAAAGTATATTATTATAACTGTGTTGGTTATGCAAAACTGGGGAATGGGTAATAAAGGGATTATCTATCTTTTAAAAAAAAAAAAATTCTGGTGTATGTATTTAAAACAAATACATATTTAATAGAATCATATGCATATCGATCTATCATCTATCTATCTATCTATCTATCTATCTATCTATCTATCTATCTATCTTTCTATCTATCTATTATCTATCTATCTATATTTCTATCTATCTATTATCTATCTATCTATCTATCATCTATCTATCTATCTATCTATCTATCTATCTATCTATCTATCTATCTATCCATCTATCTATCTATCTATCTATCTATCTATCTCTATCTATCTATTTATCTATTATCTACCTATCTATCTATTATCTATCTATTTATTATCTATCATCTATCTATCTATCTATCTATCTATCTATCTATCTATCTATCTATCTATCTATCTATCTATCTATCTATCTATCTATCTATCTCATATAGATAAATATAAATATATATATACAGTACAGGTAGCCCTCAGTTTATGCCTGGGTTAGGTTCCAGAAGGAATGGTTGTAAATCGAAACCGTTGTAAATTGAAACCCAGTTTATAATGTAAGTCAATGGGAAGTGAGGGAGATAGGCTCCAGGCCCTCCTCAAAATTGTCATAAGTAACCCCTAATACATTATTTTTAAAGCTTAGAAATGAAGAATTTAAAGCTTAACAGCATTATAAACCTAATAAAATAATCACACAATACAGAATATATAATTAAACTAAGTTAAATGAACAAAAACATTTGCTAAACAGCATTATAAACCTAATAAAATAATCACACAACGCAGACTTCACTTGCATTTTTCTGCAAACAGTTCTTTCTATGCATTCCAATCTGGACTGATTTATAGACAGGAAGATCTTGTTCCTTTGAAATCTGCTTGATAGATCAGGTCTGGTTAAACTGATTAATTTCAGCTTGCTTGGCTTTGCTGTAACACAAGTGGACAGCTCCACCTACAGGCTATTTTAATAAATGCACTACTTGTCAATGCTTTTCAATAGCAGTTACATGACTGGAAAAAAAGGTTGTTATTCTGAAACGGTGTAAATTGAACCGTTGTAAAACGAGGGCCACCTGTATATATATATATATATATATATATATATATATATATATATATATATATATATATATATATATATATATATATTAGATGTGGAACAAAGCACTCACTGGTCTTGAAATATATTCAAACTTGAGTTTTATTTGCAGTGACATTTTGAGGTGTTCACCCCTTCATCAGACCAACAATAGTGAATAGAGTGACAAACAATATAAAGCCATTAGGCCCCTCCCACTACCAGAAAAACCCCAAGTGGTTACCCTGGCAACATACACCCCCAATAATAAAACACCTGTTAATAAAATATAAAACACATACCAAATAAGTACAGTATAGGTGAATCAATATACCCAGGGCCGCCATCAGGGGGTGACAGGGGTGACTCCTGTCAGGGGCCCAATGGGCTAGGGGGGCCCCATGTGGCAAGAACTAAAAAAAAAAAAAAAGTGGGTACCAGTGGGTACTACAGCAAAGTGCTAATTGAGCATGGGAAATGTTATTAAAAGGAGTAAAGTATTAGCATTTGAGAGGATTTCTGAGTGTGCACTAAACCGCTATGCACAGTGTGAGACAGACTTGGCACTTTGTTTGTAGAGTGTGTGCCTGAGTCAGACGGCTGATCACTTTCATTTGCAGAGGAGGTAGGAATTACTTAGCAAATGTTTTTTATTTCTTTGTGCAATTTAAGATTGTAACTTCAGTGTGGTAGTAGTTGTATGGTGGGGCCAGGGGTCCATAAAAACACATTTTTTAGCAGCAGTGTATTTATGATTATTTGACAATGCTGTAGAAATTCTATATTTAAAACCATGCAGAAATGTTTCCTCCTCAATACACAAATGATATATATTACATTCCAGTTTACTGCCCCTTTATGCAAGGACTTTCCAGATACAGGATTTTTACATCTGCATAACATGTTATACTCTCAGACTAAGATTGCTCAATGTTGGAAATGAGACAGGTTAACTTAAAACTGTTCAGTTTACTCTACAGCTGACTTAATTTTGAAATGCATACCAACAAGCTTAAATCCTGCATTTAACCAGATCTAATGGTATGAGTACCACAGTTTATGGTTCCACCAAGACCATATAGAGTACAGCATTTTCAAACTCCACAAGTACAGCTGACAGATGGGAACATTTGTACACTATATTTGAAGTGGTGCTCTTGGTTGGGGAAAATGGGGAAAATATCAAACAAACATATGTCAACCTTTTAAAAGTACTTTTCTTCATCTAGCCATCTACCCATTAATGTACAATTTTGAATTCACAGAATTATTTTTGTTTGCACATTTACAAATATGATTCTTTAAAAAGTGATCTCTTAATTTCTGCATTTTTTTTTATCATGCATGTCACACACTGTTGATTTAGGGGATGCAAGGTGCATAAATGTTTTCTCCTGTGAGTGTTTCTGTGGGTGTCTGTGTTTATGTCTTTGTGTCTCTATGAGTGTGTATGTATTTTTTTCTGTTGGTTTCTCTGTGAGGGTGGGTGCGTATGTCTTTGTGCATTTTCTGTGGATGTCTGTGAGGGTGTGTGCATATGTCTTTGAGCTTTTTCTATGGGTGTCCCTGTGAGGGTGGGCGTGTGTTTGTCTTTGTGTATTTTCTCTGGATGCCTCTGTGAGGGTGGGTGTGTGTCTGTTCTGTGGATGTCTCTGTGAGGGTGTGTTTGTGTGTGTATATATGTCTGTGTTTTCTGTGGGTGTCTCTGTGAGGGTGTGTGTATGTCTTTGTGTGTTTTCTGTGGATGTCTCAGTGAGGGTGTGTATGTATGTCTTTCTGTTTTTCTGTGGGTGTCTCTGTGTGTGTGTGTCTTGTGTGTTTTCTGAGGCTGTCTCTGTTGGTGTTTCCTTGGGTGTATGTGCAAGTTTGAGTTTGTGTGTGTGTGTGTGTGTCCATTGTCTGTTCCTTTTTAGGACATTTTGACCTTACTACTGATTATTCACATCTTTCTACAGACTTTGAGACTGAGACCTTTCCGGAAGTCACCAATCTACCATTTAACCTTTAAATTATTGTTTAGGCAGTTCAGGGCCCTTCCTTTCAGCCACTGCATGCTGTTGTCATCATTTAGTTGGCATCTTCCTTTACAAAAAGATAATCAGAACTCCATATTTTGTTTTCTAAATCTCCTTTTTTTACAAAACTGTAGTTTACCTCATTACATGTCAGGTCAATGTAAACAAGTGCTAAGTGTCTGTTTGGGTGTCTGTGTCTGAGTTTCTTTGCGTGTTTGCTAGATTGTCTATATGTGAATCCTTATGTGTGAGTGTGCCTGTGTGTTTCAATGTATGTTACTACCTTTACAACATTTCCAAGTTTAAATAGAGACTTAAGAATAAAGTGCATATACGTTTTAGTCACTTGGTCAAAAATTGCACATGTCAAAGGAGGGGGGGGGGGGGGGCCCTGATCAATGGTTAAGTCAGGGGCCCCAAAATTTCTAGTGGCGGCCCTGAATATACCCTATGTGTATCATACAAAAAATATATACAATATATACTTAACCCATTATTAGCGCTGAATGAAATGTGTAACAATCTGTCTTACATATGGATACAAACAAATCAGTTCTTTTTATATCCATATCTAAGACAGATTGTTGCATGATGTAACCATATATAGGATTTTCAGCGCTAATAATGGTATCTTTTGCCTAAAGTGCAATACAAGTAAAGATTTTATACACAGAACTACTTTGTTTGTATCCATATCTAAGACAGATTGTTAGATATTTCACTCAGCGCTAATAATGGGTTAAGTATATATTGTATATATTTTTTTGTATGATACACATAGGGTATATTGATTCACCTATACTGTACTTATTTGGTATGTGTTTAATATTGTTTTAACAAGTGTTTCTCCAACATTGGTGTGTCCGGTCCACGGCGTCATCCTTACTTGTGGGAATATCTCTTCCCCAACAGGAAATGGCAAAGAGTCCCAGCAAAAGCTGGCCATATAGTCCCTCCTAGGCTCCGCCCACCCCAGTCATTCTCTTTGCCGTTGCACAGGCAACATCTCCACGGAGATGGTTAAGAGTATGTGGTGTTTAGTTGTAGTTTTTTATTCTACTATCAAGAGTTTGTTATTTTAAAATAGTGCTGGTATGTACTATTTACTCTGAAACAGAAAAAGGATAAAGATTTCTGTTTGTGAGAGGAAGATGATTTTAGCAGACAGTAACTAAAATCGATTGCTGTTTCCACATAGGACTGTTGAGATGAAGTAACTTCAGTTGGGGGAAACAGTTAGCAGACTTTTCTGCTTAAGGTATGACTAGCCATATTCTAACAAGACCATGTAATGCTGGAAGGCTGTCATTTCCCCTCATGGGGACCGGTAAGCCATTTTTCTTAGTTTCAAACAGAATAACAGGCTTAATATGGGCTATAAAACTGGTAGACACTTTTATGGGCTAAATGGATTGCTTTATTTGGTCATTTTATTCATGTTTATGCTGATAATTCACACTTATAAACTTGGGGAACGTTTTTTAACGGCAGGCACTGTGTTAGACACCTTTTCCAGTCAGGGAGGGCCTTCCCAGTTGTAGGCTGAGCCTCATTTTCGCGCCATTACTGCGCAGTTGTTTTTGAGAGCAAGACATGCAGATGCATGTGTGAGGACCAGAAAGTTGTTGGAAAAGTGTCTGGAAGGCGTCATTTGGTATCGTATTCCCCTCTGGGCTTGGTAAAGTCACAGCAAAGGCTGTAGTTGGGACTGTATAGGGGTTAAATTGATAAACGGCTCTGGTTCCGTTATTTTAAGGGTTAAAGCTCTGGTTTAAGACTTTTAAGGCTTTAAGACACTGGTGAAATTTTGGTAAATTTTGAACAATTGCTTCATACTTTTTCACATATTCAGTAATAAAGTGTGCTCTGTTTAAAATTTAAAGAGACAGTAACGGTTTTGTTTTAAAACGTTTTTTGTGCTTTATTGACAAGTTTAAGTCTGTTTAACATGTCTGTGCCTTCGGATAAGCTATGTTCTATATGTGTGAAAGCCAATGTGTCTCCCCACTCAAAATTGTGTGATAATTGTGCCATAGCGTCCAAACAAAGTAAGGACAGTACTGCCACAGATAATGTAATTGCCCAAGATGATTCCTCAGATGAGGGGAGTAGACATGATACTACATCATCCCCTGCTGTGTCTACACCAGTTTTGCCCACGCAGGAGGCCCCTAGTACATCTAGCGCGCCAATGCTTATTACCATGCAACAATTGACGGCTGTAATGGATAACTCCATAGCAAATATGTTATCCAAAATGCCTGCATATCAGAGAAAGCGTGATTGCTCTGTTTTAAACACTGAAGAGCAGGAGGGCGCTGATGATAATTGTTCTGTCATACCCTCACACCAATCTGAAGTGGCCATGAGGGAGGTTCTGTCAGATGGGGAAATTTCAGATTCAGGAAAAATTTCTCAACAAGCTGAACCTGATGTTGTGACATTTAAATTTAAATTAGAACATCTCCGCGCACTGCTTAAGGAGGTGTTATCTACTCTGGATGATTGTGACAACTTGGTCATCCCAGAGAAATTATGCAAGATGGACAAGTTTCTTGAGGTTCCGGTGCACCCCGACGCTTTTCCTATACCCAAGCGGGTGGCAGACATAGTGAATAAGGAGTGGGAGAAGCCCGGCATACCTTTTGTTCCCCCACCTATATTTAAGAAATTATTTCCTATGGTCGACCCCAGAAAGGACTTATGGCAGACAGTCCCTAAGGTCAAGGGGGCAGTTTCTACTTTAAACAAGCGCACTACTATCCCTATTGAGGATAGTTGTGCTTTCAAAGATCCTATGGATAAAAAATTGGAAGGTTTGCTTAAGAAGATTTTTGTACAGCAGGGTTACCTTCTACAACCCATTTCGTGCATTGTTCCTGTCACTAGAGCAGCATGGTTCTGGTTCGAGGAACTAGAAAAGTCGCTCAGTAGAGAGACTCCGTATGAGGAGGTTATGGACAGAGTTCACGCACTTAAGTTGGCTAACTCTTTTATTTTAGATGCCGCTTTGCAATTACCTAGATTAGCGGCGAAAAATTCAGGGTTTGCAATTGTGGCGCGCAGAGCGCTTTGGCTAAAGTCTTGGTCAGCAGATGTATCATCCAAGACAAAATTGCTTAACATCCCTTTCAAAGGTAAAACTCTCTTTGGGCCAGAATTGAAGAGATTATCTCAGACATTACTGGGGGAAAGGGCCACGCCCTTCCACAAGATAGGCCTTTCAAGGCCAAGAATAAGTCTAATTTTCGTTCCTTTCGCAATTTCAGGAACGGACCGACCTCTAATTCTGCATCCTCTAAGCAAGAGGGTAATGCCTCACAGCCCAAACCAGCCTGGAAACCTATGCAAGGCTGGAACAAGGGTAAGCAGGCCAAGAAGCCTGCTGCTGCTAACAAAACAGCATGAAGGAGTAGCCCCCGATCCGGGACCGGATCTAGTAGGGGGCAGACTCTCTCTCTTTGCTCAGGCTTGGGCAAGAGATGTTCAGGATCCCTGGACACTAGAAATAGTTTCTCAGGGTTATCTTCTGGAATTCAAGGAACTACCCCCAAGGGGAAGGTTCCACATGTCTCACTTATCCTTAAACCACATAAAGAGACAGACGTTCTTACATTGTGTAGAAGACCTGTTAAAGATGGGAGTGATACACCCTGTTCCAATGACGGAACAAGGAATGGGTTTTTACTCAAATCTGTACGTAGTTCCCAAAAAAGAGGGAACCTTCAGACCAATTCTGGATTTAAAGATCCTAAACAAATTTCTCAGGGTACCATCGTTCAAAATGGAAACCATTCGAACGATTCTTCCCACTATCCAGGAAGGTCAATTTATGACTACCGTGGATCTAAAGGATGCGTACCTACATATTCCTATCCACAAAGAACATCATCAGTTCTTAAGGTTTGCCTTTCTGGACAAACATTACCAGTTTGGTTGGCCACTGCTCCAAGGATTTTCACAAAGGTACTCGGGTCCCTTCTAGAGGTTCTAAGACCAAGGGGCATTGCAGTAGTACCGTACTTGGACGACATTCTAATACAAGCGTCGTCCCTTTCAAAAGCAAAGGCTCATACAGACATCGTTCTGGCCTTTCTCAGATCTCACGGATGGAAGGTGAACATAGAAAAGAGTTCTCTGTCTCCGTCAACAAGAGTTCCCTTCTTGGGAACAATAATAGATTCCTTAGAAATTAGGATTTTTCTGACAGATGTCAGAAAGTCAAAACTTCTAAGCGCTTGTCAAGTTCTTCACTCTGTTCCACGTCCTTCCATAGCTCAGTGCATGGAAGTGGTAGGGTTGATGGTTGCAGCAATGGACATAGTTCCTTTTGCACAAATTCATCTAAGACCATTACAACTGTGCATGCTCAAACAGTGGAATGGGGACTATACAGACTTGTCTCCAGTGATTCAAGTAGATCAGAAGACCAGAGAGTCACTCCGTTGGTGGCTGACCCTGGACCATCTATCCCAGGGAATGAGCTTCCGCAGACCAGAGTGGGTCATTGTCACGACCGACGCCAGTCTAGTGGGCTGGGGCGCGGTCTGGGAATCCCTGAAAGCTCAGGGACTATGGTCTCGGGAAGAGTCTCTTCTCCCGATAAACATTCTGGAACTAAGAGCGATATTCAATGCTCTCAGGGCTTGGCCTCAGCTTGCAAAGGCCAGATTCATAAGATTCCAATCAGACAACATAACGACTGTTGCGTATATCAATCATCAGGGGGGAACAAGGAGTTCCCTGGCGATGAAAGAAGTGACCAAAATAATACAATGGGCGGAGGATCACTCCTGCCACCTATCTGCGATCCACATCCCAGGTGTGGAAAACTGGGAAGAGGATTATCTGAGTCGTCAGACTTTCCATCCGGGGGAGTTGGAACTCCACCCGGAGATCTTTGCCCAGTTGACTCAATTATGGGGCATTCCAGACATGGATCTGATGGCGTCTCATCAGAACTTCAAGGTTCCTTGCTACGGGTCCAGATCCAGGGATCCCAAGGCGACTCTAGTGGATGCACTAGTAGCACCTTGGACTTTCAACCTAGCTTATGTGTTCCCACCGTTTCCTCTCATTCCCAGGCTGGTTGCCAGGATCAAACAGGAGAGGGCCTCGGTGATCTTGATAGCTCCTGCGTGGCCACGCAGGACTTGGTATGCAGACCTGGTGAATATGTCATCGGTTCCACCATGGAAGCTACCTTTGAGACAGGACCTTCTTGTTCAGGGTCCATTCGAACATCCGAATCTGGTCTCCCTCCAGCTGACGGCTTGGAGATTGAACGCTTGATTCTATCAAAGCGTGGGTTTTCAGATTCTGTGATAGATACTCTGGTTTAGGCCAGAAAACCGGTAACTAGAAAGATTTACCATAAAATATGGAAAAGATATATCTGTTGGTGTGAATCCAAGGGATTCCCATGGAATAAGATAAAAATTCCTAAGATTCTTTCCTTTCTGCAGGAAGGTTTGGATAAAGGATTATCTGCGAGTTCTCTAAAGGGACAGATTTCTGCTTTATCTGTCTTACTACACAAACGACTGGCAGCTGTGCCAGATGTTCAAGCATTTGTTCAGGCTCTGGTCAGGATCAAGCCTGTTTACAGACCTTTGACTCCTCCCTGGAGTCTAAATCTAGTTCTTTCAGTTCTTCAAGGGGTTCCGTTTGAACCTCTACATTCCATAGATATTAAGTTATTATCTTGGAAAGTTTTGTTTTTGGTTGCTATTTCTTCTGCTAGAAGAGTTTCAGAGTTATCTGCTCTGCAGTGTACTCCGCCCTATCTGGTGTTCCATTCAGATAAGGTTGTTTTGCGTACTAAGCCTGGTTTTCTTCCAAAGGTTGTTTCCAACAAGAATATTAACCAGGAGATAGTTGTACCTTCTTTGTGTCCGAAACCAGTTTCAAAGAAGGAACGTTTGCTACACAACTTAGATGTAGTCCGTGCTCTAAAGTTCTACTTAGAAGCTACAAAAGATTTCAGACAAACATCTTCTCTGTTTGTCACTTATTCGGGTAAAAGGAGAGGTCAAAAAGCGACTTCTATCTCTCTTTCCTTTTGGCTTAAAAGCATCATCCGATTGGCTTATGAGACTGCCGGACGGCAGCCTCCTGAAAGAATCACAGCTCACTCCACTAGGGCTGTGGCTTCCACATGGGCCTTCAAGAACAAGGCTTCTGTTGATCAGATATGTAAGGCAGCGACTTGGTCTTCACTGCACACTTTTGCCAAATTTTACAAATTTGATACTTTTGCTTCTTCGGAGGCTATTTTTGGGAGAAAGGTTTTGCAAGCCGTGGTGCCTTCCGTTTAGGTAACCTGATTTGCTCCCTCCCTTCATCCATGTCCTAAAGCTTTGGTATTGGTTCCCACAAGTAAGGATGACGCCGTGGACCGGACACACCAATGTTGGAGAAAACAGAATTTATGCTTACCTGATAAATTACTTTCTCCAACGGTGTGTCCGGTCCACGGCCTGCCCTGGTTTTTTAATCAGGTCTGATTAATTATTTTCTCTAACTACAGTCACCACGGTACCATATGGTTTCTCCTATAATTTTCCTCCTGTCCGTCGGTCGAATGACTGGGGTGGGCGGAGCCTAGGAGGGACTATATGGCCAGCTTTTGCTGGGACTCTTTGCCATTTCCTGTTGGGGAAGAGATATTCCCACAAGTAAGGATGACGCCGTGGACCGGACACACCGTTGGAGAAAGTAATTTATCAGGTAAGCATAAATTCTGTTTTTATTATTAGGAGTAACCCTTTGCGGGGTTTTTCTGGTAGTGGGAAGGGCCTAATGCCTTTATATTGTTTGCCACTCTATTCACTATTGTTGGTCTGATGAAGAGGTGAACACCCCGAAATATCACTGCAAATAAAACTCAAGTTTGAATATATTTCAAGACCAGTGCACTTAACCTACCTCCTCTATATATCTGTCTGTCTATCTATCTATCTATCTATCTATCTATCTATCTATCTATCTATCTATCTATCTATCTAGCATCTATCTATCTATCTGTCTATCTATCTAGCATCTATCTATCTAGCATCTATCTATCTAGCATCTATGTATCTTTATATCTGTCTGTTTGTTTGTCTGTCTGTCTTTACATCTATCTATCTATCTTTCTATCTATCTATCTATCTATCTATCTATCTATCTATCTATCTATCTATTATCTATCTATCTGTCTATCTATCTATAGCTATCTATCTCTCTATCTATCTATCTATCTATCTATATCTATCTATCATCTATATCTATCTATCTACCTATCTATCTACCTATCTATCTATCTATCTATCTATCTATCTATCTATCTATCTATCTATCTATCTATCTATCTATCTATCTATCTATCTATCTATCTATCTATCTATCTATCTATCTATCTATCTATCTTTCTATCTATCTGTCTGTCTGTTTATTTGTATGTCTGCCTTTATATCTCTCTATCTATCCATCTATCTATCTATCTATCTATCTATCTATCATCTATCTGTCATAAAACTAAACATAGGAATCGGATATAGATATACATTAAATAGTTTTGTATCTGGGTGTATTTTGCTTGTGACTGAGTCTATCATGGGTGAGAGTGGTAAGCACAAAACAAGCGTTATACCACAAGAGTTGCTAAGTAACATACTCTATGACACTAATCACTAAATAAAAATTCGTATAGCGTTGAGGGTAGAAAAAAGTTTCTTCTTTTTTCTGGAACGGTCTGAAAATTCTCTTTCAGTGCTGCAAACATAGGGGGCGCTGCACATCTATAGTGAAAGAGAATCTACTAGACGTGTGCAGCCAAGAAATTAGTTTCCCTGAATATTCAGTGGCTGCTCTATTCGGTATTCGTTTGGTTTAAAATAAAACAAATTTTCATTAAAGATTTCATTAGTTCTCATTAAAATAAATGTAAATGTTTCAAAGCGAATGTGAAAAATACACCTGAAGCTACAATACTCACCTTAACGCGCTCTGGAGAGCATGAAGAGCACGCTAAGGTATTAACCGCTTAAAAAAATAAAGTAAACAAATGAATACTGAATATTTTCGTCAGTATTTTTATGTTTTCTTTATTTTCGTGGTGCATTCATTCGGATATTTGTTTCCGTGACGAATGTGCACAGATAATGATGTCTTATTCATTGCTTTACAGACAACTTCACCTCTTGCACCCCTCATGGTGTAGGGGTAACATTAGCATTCATATACATTTTTGTTAAATGAAATGAGGAAACCTAAAGCAAAATAAAAATTGGATTTCTTCAAATCAGACACATTTGATAATGTTTTTTGCAATGTAAACTCATCCTAAATATAGTATGTAGTTCCAGTAGCGAGTGATACAATCAGGGCTACTGATTTTTTCACATTTTTTTTGTCTGTGCACAGGTTTAGTATTAAAAATAAAAAATTAGATTCAAGTTTGGAGGTTAAATAACTAGAAGTGCTGTTAGCTAAAAAGTATAAAAATTGATTTTGTGTATATTAATAGTTTTTTTTTTTATACAAAGATAAACCATATATAAAGCTTTTGAACTGAAATAGAATCTACTCAAGTTTAATATAAATATTTGAGTATAATATTTCTAACAAACTGGAACAGGCAACTGAAAACTATACTTGCAGCTTCCGGACTACATTACAGTCTCTGCAACCTCTTTAGCCTTTAACCAATAGGAGCTCATTATAGCATCATTCTAATTTCTGATTGGTGCAAAAACAGATAAGGGGGGTAGCAAGTCATTGTCCCAGTCCTATGGAGTGATCACATGCATCCTATACACATGTCTAGCAGGGGTTAATATGTGCTCTGTTTGATTATGTGTAAAAGCTGTTTAAAGGGACAGTCTACTTGATTTTTTTTTATTGTTTAAAAATATACGGCTAGATTACAAGTTTTTGTCAGTAAGGCTTGCGGGGCTAACGAACCTTTTTTCCCACCGCTCCCTTAAGACAACGCTGGTATTACAGGTTTTTTTAAACCTGGCATTAGTCGCAAAAAAGGGAGCGTAGAGCAAAATTTAGCTCCACATCTCACCTCAATACCAGCGTTGCTTACGGTAGCGGTAAGCTGGCTGAACGTGCTCGTGCACGATTTCCCCATAGGAAACAATGGGGCTGAGCTGGCTGGAAAAAAAACTAACACCTGCAAAAAAGCAGCGTCCAGCTCCTAACGCAGCCCCATTGTTTCCTATGGGGAAATACAATTTATGTCTACACCTAACACCCTAACATGAACCCCGAGTCTAAACACCCCTAATCTTACACTTATTAACCCCTAATCTGCCGCCCCCGCTATCGCTGACACCTGCATTATATTATAAACCCCTAATCTGTCGCTCCGGACACCGCCGCCACCTACATTATACTTATGAACCCCTAATCTGATGCCCCCAACATCGCCGCCACCTGCATTATACTTATGAACCCCTAATCTGATGCCCCCAACATCGCCGACACCTACATTATATTTATTAACCCCTAATCTGCCCCCCCAATGTCACAGCAACTATATTAAATTTATTAACCCCTAATCTTCCGACCCCAACGTCACCACTACTGTATTAAATTTATCATCCCCTAAACCTAAGTCTAACCCTAAGTCTAACACCCCCTAACTTAAATATAATTTAAATTAAACAAAATAAATTTAACATAATTAAATAAATTAATCCTATTTAAAACTAAATACTTACCTATAAAATAAACCCTAAGCTAGCTACAATATAACTATTACATACATTGTAGCTAGCTTAGGATTTATTTTTATTTTACAGGCAACTTTGTATTTATTTTAACTAGGTACAATAGTTATTAAATAGTTATTAACTATTTAATAACTACCTAGCTAAAATAAGTACAAAATTACCTGTAAAATAAACCCTAACCTAAATTACAATTACACCTAACACTACACTATCATTAAATAAATTACCAAAACTACCTACATTTAATTACAATTAAATTAAATAAACTAAATTACGAGAAAAAAAACACTAAATTACAGAAGAAAAAAAAAGAATTACAAATATTTTAAACTAATTACACCTAATCTAATCCCCCTAATAAAATAAAAAAAGCCCACCAAAATAATAAAATTCCCTACCCTATACTAAATTAAAATTCATTAAAATTATGGGGGGAGATAAAAAACTGAAATTAAAATCCTCCATGTCTCAAAATTAAATCAATGTAAATATTTGCATAGGAAATTAGCACATCTAGGCAAGTATCCCCGCTTGCTTTTCCCCAGAAATTCTTAATATACAATGTTACCAATGCACTATACTAAATTACAAATAGCCCTTAAAAGGGCCTTTTGTGTGGCATTGCCCCAAAGTAATCAGCTCTTTCACCTGTAAAAAAAATACAATACCCCCCCAACATTAAAAACCACCACCCACACACCCAACCCTACTCTAAAACCCACCCAATCCCGCCTTAAAAAAACATAACACTACCCCCCTCTAGATCTCCCTACCTTGAGCCGTCTTCATCCAGACGGGCACAAGTGGACCTCCAGAGGGGCAGAAGTCTTCATCCGATCCGGGCAGAAGAGGTCCTCCAAGCGGCAGAAGTCTTCATCCAAGCAGCATTTTCTATCTTCATCCATCTGGAGCGGAGTGGGTCCATCTTTAATCCAGCCCGGATCGGATGAAGACTTCTGCCCCTCTGGAGGTCCACTTGTGCCCGGCGGGGTGAAGATGGCTCAAGATAGGGAGATCTTCAGGGGGGTAGTGTTAGTTTTTTTTTAAGGGGGGATTGGGTGGGTTTTAGAGTAGGGTTGGATGTGTGGGTGGTGGGTTTTAATGTTAGGGGGGGTATTGTATTTTTTTTACATGTGAAAGAGCTGATCACTTTGGGGAAATGCCCCACAAAAGGCCCTTTTAAGGGCTATTTGTAATTTAGGATAGGGTAGGGAATTTTATTATTTTGGGGGGCTTTTTATTTTATTAGGGGGATTAGATTAGGTGTAATTAGTTTAAAATTCTTGTAATTCTTTTTTTTTTTCTCTAATTTAGTGTTTTTTTTCTCGTAATTTAGTTTATTTAATTTAATTGTAATTAATTGTAGGTAGTTTTGGTAATTTATTTAATGATAGTGTAGTGTTAGGTGTAATTGTAACTTAGGCTAGAGTTTATTTTACAGGTAATTTTGTATTTATTTTAGCTAGGTAGTTATTAAATAGTTAATAACTATTTAATAACTATTGTACCTAGTTAAAATAAATAAAAAGTTGCCTGTAAAATAAATATAAATCCTAAGATAGCTACAATGTAACTATTAGTTATATTGTAGCTAGCTTAGGGTTTATTTTATAGGTAAGGATTTAGTTTTAAATAGGAATAATTTATTTAATTATGTTAAATTTATTTAGTTTAATTTAAAATATATTTAAGTTAGGGGGGATTAGGGTTAGACTTCGGTTTAGGGGTTAATACATTTAATATAGTAGCGGCGACATTGGGGGTGGTAGATTAGGGGTTAATAAATGTAAGTAGGTGTCAGCGATGTTAGGGACGGCAGATTAGGGGTTAATAAAATTTAACTAGTGTTTGCGAGGCGGGAGTGCGGCGGTTTAGGGGTTAATATATTTATTAAAGTGGCAGCGATGTCAGATCGGCAGATTAGGGGTTAATATATTAAATAAAGTGTTTCCGATGTGGGGGGGGGGGGGCTCAGTTTAGGGGTTAATAGGTAGTTTATGGGTGTTAGTGTACTTTTAGCACTTTAGTTAAGAGTTTTATGTTCCAGCATCAGCCCATAAAACTCTTAACTACTGACTTTTAAATGCGGTAGGAGTCTTGACAGGAGAGGGTGTACCGCTCACTTCTTCCAAGACTTGTAATACCAGCGTTAGGAAAATCCCATTAAAAAGATAGGATACGCAATTGACGTAAGGGGATTTGCGGTAGCCTTGAGTCGCGGAAGAAAAGTGAGCGGTACACCTGTACCTGTCAGACTCGTAATACCAGCGGGCATTAAAAAGCAGCGTTGGGACCTCTCAATGCTGATTTTTAAGGCTAACGCCAAACTCGTAATCTAGGCAATAGATTCCCCATTCCCCAGTTTTGCACAACCAACACTGTTATATTAATTTACAACCTTTAAACCCCTGTTTCTAAGCACCTGCAGGCCACCTTTTATATCAGAATATAAAATAATAGTCAAGATATACATTTGTAGCTGTTGGACTCACAGGAACACTATACGCCTCTAAATATAGTGGATAGAAAAACAAAAACATATAAAAGAAGGGGTAGCGCTAATAAAATAGATATGTGCTATATGTATATTGTTAAAAATACAAATATAAAGATCACTTAAAAAACTATTATTTTAATAGACTATGCGATACTAAACATGGACACCGGTGTCAGTAAAATATGAATAATGACTATTAGACATGTGCGTCGCTAAAAATTATTTAGTTTTGTTTTCATTAGTTAAATAAATAATTTCGTTTCGTCAAATTAGTTTAGTTAATCATTTTTTCGGATCCGTTCTTTAATTCAGATCCTTTCTTTATTCATATGCATTATTCTATTCTGAATAAAGAATGGATCTGAAAAAACAAAAGGATCTGAAAAAACGATTTAATTTAACATAACTAATTTGCTGAAACAAAATTATCTAAAACCGCTGCTGCAGCCACTAACATTGCAGACACTAACTAAACTTATTAACCCCTAAACTGCACCCCTCAACATCTCCAACACTAACTAAACCTATTAACCCCTAAACCGCAGTTCCCCGACATCGCCAAAGCTAAATAAACCTATTAACCCCTAAACCGCAGTTACTATACATCACCAACACTAACTAAACCTATTTACCCATAAAACGCAGTTCCCCGACATCGCCAACACTAACTAAACCTATTAACCTCTGAACCGCCGGCCCCCCACATCGCAGCAACCTAAATTAAACTATATATTAACCCCTTCACCTAACACCCCCTAACTTTAACATAATTAAAATAGACCTAAATTAAAGTTACAAATATTAACTAACTACCTATTTAAAAATAAATACAAACTTACCTGTGAAATAAAAATAAAAGCTTACGCCTAGATTTAGAGTTTGGCGTTAGCCGTCAAAACCAGCATTAGAGGCTCCTAACGCTGGTTTTGGGCTACCGCTGGTATTTAGAGTCAGTCAGGAAAAGGTCTAACGCTCACTTTGCAGCCTTGACTTTTCCATACCGCAGATCCCCCTACACCATTTGCGTATCCTATCTTTTCAATGGGATCTTTCTAACGCCGGTATTTAGAGTCTTGGCTGAAGTGAGCGTTAGAAATCTAACGACAAAACTCCAGCCACAGAGAAAAGCCAGGAGTTAAGAGCTTTCTGGGCTAACGCTGGTTCATAAAGCTCTTAACTACTGTGCTCTAAAGTACACTAACACCCATAAACTACCTATGTACCCCTAAACCGAGGTCCCCCCACATTGCCGCCACTCTAATAATTTTTTTAACCCCTAATCTGCACACCGCCGCAACCTACATTATCCCTATGTACCCCTAATCTGCTGCCCCTAACACCGCCGACCCCTACATAATATTTATTAACCCCTAATCTGCCGCCCCCAACGTCGCTGCTACCTTACCTACAATTATTAACCCCTAATCTGCCGACCGGACCTCACCGCTACTATAATAAAGTTATTAACCCCTAATCCGCCTCACCAACCCTATAATAAATAGTATTAACCCCCTAATCTGCCCTCCCTAACATCACTGACACCTAACTTCAAGTATTAACCCCTAATCTGCCGACCGGACCTCACCGCTACTCTATTAAATTTATTAACCCCTAAAGCCAAGTCTAACCCTAACACTAACACCCCCCTAAGTTAAAGAGACAGTCTACACCAGAATTTTTATTGTTTTAAAACAGAGCTTTCCAAACTTTTCATGTTGGTGACACACTTTTTAGACCTACATTATTTCGCGACACAGTAATTCAGTTGTACTAGCAAACTGGAGGTTAAACGAACTTGTTTTAAGAGATACAGAAACATACATAAAGTATATAATAACAAAATATATTTACAAGTAACAGTTTGTATGTGCAAGAATTTAAAAAAAGTTTAATAACACCAATAGCTGCTTACTATTTTAATGGGATGTATGAGGTTGATGGGATGAACACAGTTTCTGAATATTTGGTGGAATATTAGATAAAGAAACTCGCATTTCATCATCAAGCATTTTTTAGCTTCCACTTCCTATCCATATATCAAGAGCAGGAGCAGCAATGCACTACTGGGAGCTAGTTGCAAAAAACCCCACTGACTTCAGCTTAGCGTTTAAGCTGCCGCCCTCAGAGCTCGGTGAGTCCGATTGACTACCGTGCTGCAAACACACTGTTGTCCCACTCACTGACTACACGTGCAGTCACGAGCCAATTAAGGAGACTACACGTCCAGTCAGGAGCCAATGTGCCACCAATGGGAATAGTTTGAGTTCACACTGGGCTGCGCCAATTGGTTAAGATGATCTGTGACACCCTAGGTATCAATCACGTGTCAACCATGTGATATGCGTAGCAGGCAGGCGGAAAGTCAGAAACCAAAATTTTTTTTAACAAAAATTACAATTTCAAAAAATTAGTGCTGAAGCAGGGACACACCTACACACTGCTGCCGACACACTAGTGTGTCCCGACACACAGTTTGGAAAGCACTGTTTTAAAAGATAGATAATCCCTTTATTACCCATTTCCCAGTTTTGCATAACCAACACAGTTATAATAATATACTTTTAACCTCTGTGATTTTCTTGTATCTAAGCCTTTGCAAACTGCCCCTTTTTTCAGTTCTTTTGACAGACTTGCAGTCTAGCCAATCAGTGCCTGCTCCCAGATAACTTCTCGTGCACGAGCACAGTGTTATCTATATGAAATACGTGAACTAACACCCTCTAGTGGTGAAAAACTGTTAAGATGCAATCTGAAAGAGGTGGGCTTCAAGTTCTAAGAAATTAGCATATGAAGCTCCTAGGTTAAGCTTTCAACTAAGAATACCAAGAGAACAAAGCAAAATTGGTGATAAAAGTAAATTGGAATTTTTTTTAAAATGACATGCTCTATCGGAATCATGAAAGTTTATTTTGGCCTAGACTGTCCCTTTAAATATAATTTTTATCTTACAAAATAAATTAACTCTTATTAAATAAATTAATCCTAATTAAAGCTAAATACTTACCTGTAAAATAAACCCTAATGTAGCTACAATATAAATTATAATTATATTGCAGCTATTTTAGGATTTATATTTATTTTACAGGCAACTTTGTATTTATTTTAACCAGGTACAATAGCTATTAAATAGTTAATAACTATTTAATAGCTACCTAGTTAAAATAATTACAAAATTACCTGTAAAATAAATCCTAACCTAAGTTACAATTAAACCTAACACTACACTATCAATAAATTAATTAAATAAAATACCTACAATTATCTACAATTAAACCTAACACTACACTATCAATAAATTAATTACATAAAATACCTACAAATAAATACAAATAAATAAACTAACTAAAGTACAAAAAATAAAAAAAGAATTAAGATACAAAAAATAAAAAAATATTTACAAACATTAGAAAAATATTACAACAATTTTAAGCTAATTACACCTACTCTAAGCCCCCTAATAAAATAACAAAGCCCCCCAAAATAAAAAAATGCCCTACCCGATTCTAAAATAAAACTTGTAAAGCTCTTTTACCTTACCAGCCCTTAAAAGGGCCTTTTTCAGGGCATGCCCCAAAGAATTCAGCTCTTTTGCCTGTAAAAAAAAACATACAATACCCCCCCAACATTAAAACCCACCACCCACATACCCCTAATCTAACCCAAACCCCCCTTAAATAAACCTAACACTAAGCCCCTGAAGATCATCCTACCTTATCTTCACCACGCCGGGTATCACCGATCGGTCCACAAAAGGCTCCTCCGAAGTCTTCATCCAAGCCCAAGTGGGGGCTGAAGAGATCCATGATCCGGCTGAAGTCTTCATCCAAGCGGGAGCTGAAGAGGTCCATGATCAGGCTGAAGTCTTCATCCAAGCGGGAGCTGAAGAGGTCCCCCGTTAAATAAACCTATTTTAGAATAGGGTAGGGAATTTTTTTATTTTGGGGGGCTTTGTTATTTTATTAGGGGGCTTAGAGTAGGTGTAATTAGCTTAAAATTGTTGTAATATTTTTCTAATGTTTGTAAATATTTTTTTATTTTTTGTAACTTAGTTCTTTTTTTATTTTTTGTACTTTAGATAGTTTATTTATTTGTATTTATTTGTAGGTATTTTATGTAATTTATTTATTGACTAGTACTAAAGCCCGTGTACATTTTTTGCAGTACAGCGGTCCCACCCCTTGCTCTCTCCCCCCTCTCTTTTGCTCTCTCTTCCCCCCTCTCTTTTGCTTTCTCTCCCCCCTCTCTTTTGCTTTCTCTCCCCCCTCTCCTTTGTTCTCTGTCTCCCCTCTTTTGCTCTCTCTCTCCCCTCTTTGGCTCTCTCCCTCCTTTCTTTTGCTCTCTCTCCCCCCTCTTTGGCTCTCCCCCCCCCCCCCTTTGGCTCTCTCCCCTCTTTTGCTCTCTCTCCTCTTTGGCTCTCTCTCTCCCCCCCTTTGGCTCCCCCCCCCTTTGGCTCTCTCCCCCCCCCCCCCCTTTGGCTCTCTCTCCCCCCCTCTTTGGCTCTCTCCCCTCTTTTGCTCTCTCTCCTCTTTGGCTCTCTTTCCTCTTTGGCTCTCTCTCTCCCCCCTCTTTGGCTCTCCCCTCCCCTTTGGCTCCCCCCCCCTTTGGCTCTCCCCCCCCCCTCTTTTGCTCTCTCTCTCCCCTCTTTGGCTCTCTCCCCCTCTTTTGTTCTCTCCCCCCTCTATTGTTCTCTCCCCCCTCTTTGGCACTCTCCCCCCCTCTTTGGCTCTCCCCCCCCCTCTTTGGCTCTGCCCCCCCCCCCTCTTTGGCTCTGTCCCCCCCTCTTTGGCTCTCTCCCCCCCCCTCTTTGGCTCTCTCCCCTCTTTTGCTCTCCTCTTTGGCTCTCTCTCCCCCCTCTTTGGCTCTCCCCCCCCCCGCTTTGGCTCCCCCCCCCTCTTTGGCTCTCTCTCCCCCCTCTTTGGCTCTCTCTCCCCCCTCTTTGGCTCTCTCTCCCCCCTCTTTGGCTCTTTTTCCTTTTTGGCTCTCTCTCTCCCCCCTCTTTGGCTCTCCCCCCCCCCTTCTCTTTGGCTCTCCCCCCCCTTCTCTTTGGCTCTCCCCCCTTATCTTTGGCTCTCCCCCCCCTTCTCTTTGGCTCTCTCCCCCCCCTTTGGCTCTCTCCCCCCCCTTTGGCTCTCCCCCCCCCCCTTTGGCTCTCTCCCCCCTCTTTGGCTCTCTCCTTTTTGGCTCTTTTTCCTCTTTAGCTCTCTCCCCCCTCTTTGGCTCTCCCCCCCCTTCTCTTTGGTTCTCCCCCCCTTCTCTTTGGCTCCCCCCCCTTCTCTTTGGCTCTCCCCCCCTTCTCTTTGGCTCTCCCCCCCCTTCTCTTTGGCTCTCTCCCCCCCCTTCTCTTTGGCTCTCTCCCCCCCCCCCCTTTGGCTCTCTCTCCCCCCCCCCTTTGGCTCTCTCTCCCCCATCTTTGGCACTCTCCCCCCCTCTTTGGCCCTTCTCCCCCCCTCTCCGGCTCCCTCTCTGGCTCTGTCTTCCCATTGCGGGACCCCGCCAGGCCACGCCCCATCGTGGCAACACCCGCCCGGCCACTCCCCTCGCGACGCCCGGCCATGCCCCTCGCGACGCCCGGCCACGCCCCCATCGCAACGCTCCCGTCGGCCACAAACAGCTGTGAGGTCTGGGGAGCGCGCTCCATATCTCTTGCCACAGGCTGTTTCAATCAGCTTACCTCGCGCTCCCCAGACCTCACAGCTGTTTGTGTACCTCGCGCTCCCTATCTCACAGCTGCTTTTATGCTGTGTACCTCGCGCTCCCTATCTCAAGGCCAAGTGTTTATCTCTACTGCACATGACGGCTTCAGACGAACACTTGGCCTTTTATAATATAGGATAGTATAGTGTTAGGTTTAATTGTAGATAATTGTAGGTATTTTATTTAATTAATTTAATGATAGTGTAGTGTTAGGTTCAATTGTAACTTAGGTTAGGATTTATTTTACAGGTAATTTTGTAATTATTTTAACTAGGTAGCTATTAAATAGTTATTAACTATTTAATAGCTATTGTACCTGGTTAAAATAAATACAAAGTTGCCTGTAAAATAAATATTAATCATAAAATAGCTACAATATAATTATAATTTATATTGTAGCTATATTAGGGTTTATTTTACAGGTAAGTATTTAGCTTTAAATAGGAATAATTTATTTAATAAGAGTTAATTTATTTCGTTAGATTTAAATTATATTTAACTTAGGGGGGTGTTAGTGTTAGGGTTAGACTTAGCTTTAGGGGTTAATACATTTATTATAGTAGCGGTGAGGTCCGGTCGGCAGATTAGGGGTTAATACTTGAAGTTAGGTGTCATCGATGTTAGGGAGGGCAGATTAGGGGTTAATACTATTTATTATAGGGTAATTGAGGCGGGAGTGAGGCGGATTAGGGGTTAATACATTTATTATAGTAGCGGTGAGGTCCGGTCGGCAGATTAGGGGTTAATTATTGTAGGTAGCTGGCGGCGACGTTGTGGGGGGAAGATTAGGGGTTAATAAATATAATATAGGGGTCAGCGGTGTTAGGGGCAGCAGATTAGGGGTACATAGGGATAATGTAGGTTGCGGCGGTGTACGGAGCGGCAGATTAGGGGTTAATTGTATAATGCAGGTGTCAGCGATAGCGGGGGCGGCAGATTAGGGGTTAATAAGTGTAAGGCTAGGGGTGTTTAGACTCGGGGTACATGTTAGGGTGTTAGGTGCAGACTTAGGAAGTGTTTCCCCATAGGAAACAATGGGGCTGCGTTAGGAGCTGAACGCTGCTTTTTTGCAGGTGTTAGGTTTTTTTCAGCTCAAACAGCCCCATTGTTTCCTATGGGGGAATCATGCACAAGCACGTTTTTGAAGCTGGCAGCGTCTGTAAGCACCGCTGGTATTGAGAGTTGCAGTGGCGGTAAATTATGCTCTACGCTCCCTTTTTGGAGCCTAACGCAGCCCTTCTGTGAACTCTAAATACCAGCGGTATTTAAAAGGTGCGGGGGGAAAAAAGCCAGTGATAGCTACGCGGGTCGTTTCCGACAAAACTCTAAATCTAGCCGTAAGCTAGCTACAATATAACTATTTACTAACTACCTAGTTAAAATAAATACATACTTACCTGTGAAATAAAAATAAAAGCTAAGTTAGCTACAATATAACTATTTACTAACTACCTAGTTAAAATAAATACATACTTACCTGTGAAATAAAAATAAAAGCTAAGTTAGCTACAATATAACTATTTACTAACTACCTAGTTAAAATAAATACATACTTACCTGTGAAATAAAAATAAAACCTAAGATTACACTAATAAACCTAACATTACTAAAAATAAAAAAAAAACTTAGATTACTAAAAAATTAAAACTACAATTACAAAAAATAATAAACACTAAAATTACAAAAAAATAAAAAAATTACCATTACAAAAAATAACAAATGAAATTATCCACAACAATAAAAAGTATTCCTATTCTAATACCACGTTTTTTTTAAAAAACAAAAAACACCCCAAAATAAAAAACCCCTAATCTATAATAAACTACCAATAACACTTAAAAGGGCCTTTTGTAGGGCATTGCCCTAAAGTTAAAAGCTCTTTTGCTAAAAAATAAAAACAAACACCCCCTAACATTACAAAACCCCACCCCATAGATCTTCATCCAGGCGGCTCCATCTTCATCCATCACGGGACAAGCATCTTCTTCATCCCTGCAGAGGCAGAGCGGTCGATGCACGGAGGTCCAGGCGGAGGTCCATCGGTCCGACATGGAGGTTCTCTTCATACTATCGTCCTCTGCACACTGAGTATTCAATGCAAGATACCCCTTTTATATTGGAGTACCGTTGCATTCCTATTGGCTGAAAAATTAAAATCAGCCAATAGGAGTTAGAGCTGCTTAAATCCTATGAGTGGCACGCTAACTGTTGCTCACAAACAAAAAGCGGGTGGTTTTGCGTGTTTTGTTGGGTGTTACTTTTTTTCCACTTGTCACACATCATTGAAATCTATGGGGGGAATATGTTAACATGGTTACAATATTCTACGTTCCTTTTTTTGGGGGGGTGAGGTCAGTGCATGTGCAAAAACTTTTCAACTTCTAACTTTAATACACGCAGTAACTGATGCGCACAAAAAACTTACTTCTAGCAGAGTTAACGTGCGAGCGGAAGCGATAAATAGTGCTCCACTCGTAATCCAGCCCTGAGTTGGGGGACGCAGTTAGGGATCATTAGTGCTGCAGAGCCGATATAAATTTAAAGATTTAAAACAAAAGTTTACTTTTTATTGTTTAAAGGGACAGTCTAGTCAAAATAAAACTTTCATAAAAACTTTTAATCATCAAGATTGCGTTGTTCTTTTGGTATTCTTTGTTGAAAGCTAAACCTAGGTAGGCTCATATAGTAATTTCTAAGCCCTTGAAGGCCGCCTCTTATCTGAATCCATTTTGAAATGTTTCAATAAATAGAAGTCGTTAGTTCATGTGTGTCATATAATAACATTGTGCTAACACCCGTGGAGTTACCGAAGAGTCAGCACTGATTGGATAAAATGCAAGTCTGTCAAAAGAACTAAAATAAGGGGGCAGTCAGCAGAGGCTTAGATACAAGGTAATCACAGAGGTAAAAAGTATATTAATATAACTGAGATAAGGGGGCAGTCAGCAGAGGCTTAGATACAAGGTAATCACAGAGGTAAAAAGTATATTAACCCCTTAATGACCACAATGTACCCTGTATGTCACTGGTCGTTAAGGGTTTTTTCCTGACATAAAAGCACAAGTCTAGCAAGAACACGCTATTAATTCCATCCCTCCAGCAGGCTTTGTGGAATAGAGCAGTCTCAACGCTGGTGGCAAGACCACGCTATAAAACAATCAAGTCCCAAAAAAAGGCCAGTGACATACAGGGTACGTCACTGGTCCTTAAGGGGTTAATATAACTGAGATAAGAGGCAGTCAGCAGAGGCTTAGATACAAGGTAATCACAGAGGTAAAAAGTATATGAATATAACTGAGATAAGGGGCAGTCTGCATAGGCTTAGATACAAGGTAATCACAGAGGAAAAAAGTATATTAATATAACTGAGATAAGGGGCAGTCTGCATAGGCTTAGATACAATGTAATCACAGAGGTAAAATGTATATTAATATAACTGAGATAAGGGGGCAGTCTGCAGAGGCTTAGGTACAGGGTAATCACAGAGGTAAAAAGTATATTAATATAACTGAGATAAGGGGCAGTCTGCATAGGTTTAGATACAAGGTAATCACAGAGGTAAAATGTATATTAATATAACTGAGATAAGGAGCAGTCTGCAGAAGCTTAGATACAGGGTAATCACAGAGGTAAAAAGTATATTAATATAACTGAGATAAGGGGCAGTCTTCAGAGGCTTAGATACAAGGTAATCACAGAGGTAAAAAGTATATTAATATAGCTGAGATAACGGGCAGTCTGCAGAGGCTTAGATACAAGGTAATCACAGAGGTAAAAAGTATATTAATATAACTGAGATAAGGGGACAGTCTGCAGAGGCTTAGATACAAGGTAATCACAGCGGTAAAAAGAGTATTAATATAACTGAGATAAGGGGCAGTCTGCATAGGCTTAGATGCAAGGTAATCACAGAGGTAAAAAGTATATTAATATAACTGAGATAAGGGGCAGTCTGCAGAGGCTTAGACACAAGGTAATCACAGAGGTAAAATGTATATTAATATAACTGAGATAAGGAGCGGTCTGCAGAGGCTTAGATACAAGGTAATCACACAGGTAATAAGTATTTTAATATAACTGTTGGTTATGCAAAACTGGGGAATGGGTAATAAAGGAATTAGCTATCTTTTTAAACAATACAAATTCTGGTGTAGACTGTCCCTTTAAGCATTTGGATATTATAAGATGTTGTATTTGTCACTTGTATGAATAAGGAAAGCATAGGGCACATCTTTCAGTTTTATTAACACAAACTATGGGAGGAATCTATATCCCTCAACATCTGCACAATTATTTCCTTTCCTGCATCCTTTTTGTTTAGATTTGAGTTCCCCCTTTTTTTGCTTTGGCTGTTGTCCTTGTTCATCAACTTTGTGTCTAAACTACAGAAGCTAACACAGCAAGAAATCATCTTTTTACCAGCAATTAGCCAGGCGAAAGCAGCCAGTTCTATATTTATTTCTCTCCTCAACCTCCCTTAGAATTAATCGAGTCAAGACGGGAACACCAGCACAGATCCTGGAATATGTAGTCAGCGCAGATGTCAAGTGCTGGTTGGTCGACACGGTCTCACCTGGCTATATTTGATATATTACTATAGAAACCAGGAGAGTTCCCAATCTTTTATTCTCTAGAGACTAATTACCTGTCATAGCGGTGAGGCGATCCAGCACAACTGTCACACAGATCATATCTGAAAAGAAAAGTGATGTAAATGAAGCGTTTCACACAGAGACATGGGTTAACGCTCTCATTTGTAGACAATTCAGAGGTGTTGGCATTAACCCCAAAAATCCTAACATCTGTGAGACACCCTAACAAGTTCTCATTAGTGTTTCATGAACAGTGACATATATGTGCTTGTCACCAACTGCCACCTAATGTGTCCTTTGTATGTAATGTAACTGCACCCTGGGACTTTGTTTAGAACAAAAATATTACCGCACATTAAAACTGATATTGGGTTTGTCTCTACAATGGGATGGATTATGAGTGGCGCGCTAATTGTTGCACGCAAGCGATAAGGGATATGAACGCTTTTGTTCAAGCGCAATTAAAGTTGTTGTAATCCTACTTTTAGTTCAGAGTTATTCTTCCCTTACCCTTTCATTGCTGTTTGACATCCAAGTTGCTCATTCACTTAAAGGGACATTCCAGCCAAAATTGGAATCCACATTGATGCATTTCAGTTTTGAATAGAAGCATTTTTTTTTATATACACGTATAAGCAAAAATGCTTCTAATAAAAGCTATAGCTGTTTCAAAAGTGTATTTAAGTATGCACCGTGCATCAGCATTTTAAACACAGCGCTTGCTCAGAGAGCCTAATGTGCTTGCATTATCTGGTAATTACCCCGTTTGTTAATTGCTGACATGATACAAGCCCCACTGGTGGTCTAAACAGCTGCAGTATTTAAAATGCTGGTGCACTGAGAATATCTAGCTATGCTTCAGGTGCACGTGCACATGCAGACAAAAATATTAACACTAAAACAGTGATAACTTTTAACAGAAGCATTTTAGCCAATACATATTTATTGCAAACTTGTTTCTATTCAAAGATGTAATTCATCTAAATGCATTTAAATTTTGACCAGAATGTCCCTTTAAGGCTTTTTTTTAACAAAACATTTTACTTGAACCATTAAAAGTATTTAGAGCACTCTCCTGCATCTCTGATTCTGCTTTCCACTATTATTTCAACAGCATACAGTATGAGCAACTTATTTAAAGGACAATGAAACCCAATCTTTTTTCTTTCATGATCCAGATAGACAATTTTAAACAACTTTCCAAAATACTTCTATTATCTTTGTTTTGTTCTCTTGTTATTCTTTGTTGAAAAGAATACCTAGGTAGGCTCAGGAGATGCTGATTGGTGGCTGCACGTGTATGGCTCATGTTATTGGCTCACCTAATGTTTTCAAATAGCAGCCAAGTGTGCATTGATGCTTTTTCAACAAAGGATACCAAGAGAATTAACCAATTACATAACTAAAGTAAATTAGAAAGTTGTTAAAAATGTTATTTGCTATCTGAGTCATGAAAGAAAAATGTTAGGTTGCATGTTCCTTTAAGGGAATATATGTAGGGGCATTTGAGTTTCCGCCCCTCTAAGTTGAGTGTAACAAGCATAATATTTAGATTTTTTATTTTACAGCAATTGCAACCAAAATTAATAATGAATGTATATTACAAAGTTATCATATTTATACTAATTAAAAACTTTGGACTAAATTATGAGTGGAGCGCAATATTGCGCTTACACGAGCGTGATATTTGAGCTCCGCTCAGTAATACCAGTGCATGTAAATGTGCGCTGGTATTACAAGTGGGGCACAATGCGAACGTGAGGTCTTGCCTAGAAGCCAAGCGCTCACCAGAGCACAATTCTATAGGTTTCAATGAGAGCCTCGTTCTCCTGACAACAGACATGGCAAACCACCTAGCGCAGGGGGCAAATCACACAGCGTTGGGCAGCAATAAATAAATATATATGTATAATCATATACATATATATACAGCACATATATATTTAAAGTGAAAACACAGTCACAAAGGCACTTTTCATACCCCACACCCCCTCACTTTAACCCCTTATAACTACTTTGTGCAGTTTTTTTATAAAAAAATAAAGATGATCATATTTTTATTTCATTTTACTCTACTGTCCTCTTTATTTTGGGGCAATTGGGGCAACATTTTTCTGTTAACCAGAGATCTTATCTCTACCACTTTTAATGGCTGGTTATTTAACGTGCACCGTAAATGGGCAAATTAGCCCCTTTACTGACGCACGTTAAGATAGTGCTTCATTTGTAATCTGGCCCTTTATAGGGAATTAAAAATATTTTCATGGAATTTTTCTCTAACCTTTAAACTGAACTGTAATCTCGTAAGATTTTAACTAGAAAAACACTTTCCAATAAGTTAACATTTTATTATTTTTGCAAGGGTTTCTCCTCTTCTCTGTTGAAAACGCCATTTGTAGAGAATTGGTGTAAATTGATGTTTCTTCATTAATGTGCGCGCTGATAAACAATTCAGAAAACATAGGTTGATATTTTATCAGCTGAAAAATAATTAGTTAACAACATCAATGCACATTTGTCACTAAAATGGGATTTTCGTTTTCATAAACGAAAACAAAAATCAAAATAAATGCACCAATTCCAATTAAAGAAAACAAAAAAATACTGATGAAATTCATTAGTATTCATTAGTTTCCTTTAATTAGATACTTACCTTAATGTGCTGGAGAGTGCGCTAACCCGACCCCATTCTTGCCAGAGCCCTGGCTGCGCTAAAAGTAGTGCAGGTTCTGGGAACCGAGAGCGTTAAGCCAGGGGTTAGCGCTGCCGGAGGTCTGGCAGGAAGAGGGTCGGGTTAGCGCACTCTCCAGAGCGCGTTAAGGTAAGTATTGTAGCTACAGGTGAACTTTTCATCTGTACCTTCAAAACATTTACATTGATTTAACGAAAACTAATGTAAATGTTTAACGAATATTCGATTTATATTTAGTTTTAAACTAAATGAAAACCAAATAGTGCAGGCAGCGAATATTCAGGGAAACTAATTCCTCAAATATCCAAAACGAAAATTTTGTCGGAAATGAAATGTTCTGGCTTGCTTGTGTGTAATACCTAACCCACTGGCTTATATTATTTAGATGAGTGCATGGACCTTATTAAGCTTGAGTTTGTAATTCAGTGTTTTAGCTGAACCCCAGCGTAGACGTGGGGTAGGGTGCATATGGGAGAACTGCAGAAAAAATGAATTTAACATTAAAAGACTTGACAATCTCTTATTCAGGAATCAACCGCTTTAGCAAATTGATTAAAAAAAGAGCTGGACTTGACAAATTCACAGTCAGGAATGGACTTGTTCAGGCAGATAAGAATTCCAGGACAGGATTTAATTATTCAGGAATGGGCAGCAACTTGAAATATCATTGCATGAAATGGCAAAAGTTAATAAAGGGACAGTAGAGTAAAAATTAAACTTAAATTGATTGAATAGAGATTATATTTAAAAGTTTCTAAATGACTTCTTTGTTAAAGAGTAATACTAGGTGAGCTAAGGAGCGTGTCTTAAGCCATCTGGCATGTGTTATACATAATTTTATACATAGTTACAAACACTGCTGTTATAGACTGCTGTTGACACGTGCACACTCCTAAGTTCCTATCAGCCTACCTAGGTTTAGTCTTCAACAAAGAATACCAAGAAAACAAAGCAAATTTGTAAAACAAAGTAAATTGGAAAGTTGCTTCAAATTGTATGAATCATGAAAGTTTAATTTTGACTTTACTGTTTAAGAAAAAACTTGGGCCTAGATTTGAAGTTTGGTGGTAGCTGTGAAAACCAGCGTTAGAGGCTCCTAACGCTGGTTTTAGGCTACCTCTGGTATTTGGAGTCACTCAAAAAAGGGTCTAACGCTCACTTTTCAGCCGCGACTTTTCCATACTGCAGATCCCCTTACGTAAATTGCGTATCCTATCTTTTCAATGGGATTTTTCTAACTCCGGTATTTAAAATCGTGTCTGAAGTGAGCGTTAGAAATCTAACGACAAAACTCCAGCCGCAGAAAAAAGTCAGTAGTTAAGAGCTTCTGGGCTAACGCCGGTTCATAAAGCTCTTAACTACTGTGCTCTAAAGTACACTAACACCCATAAACTACCTATGTACCCCTAAACCGAGGTCCCTCCACATCGCCGCAACTCGATAAAAAAATTTTAACCCCTAATCTGCCGACCGCCACCTACGTTATCCTTATGTACCCCTAATTGGCTGCCCCTAACACCGCCAACCCCTATATTTATTAACCCCTAACCTGCCCCCCACAACGTCGCCGCCAGCTACCTACACTTATTAACCCCTAATCTGCCGTCCGCACGCCGCCGCCAGCTACATTATCCCTATGTACCCCTAATCTGCTGCCCTAACATCGCCGACCCCTATATTATATTTATTAACCCCTAACCTGCCCCCCACAACTTCGCCACCTACCTACAATAATTAACCCCTAATCTGCCGACCGCAAAGAGCCGCCAGCTACATTATAGCTATGTACCTCTAATCTGCTGCCCCTAACACCGCCGACTCCTATATTATATTTATTAACCACTAACCTGCCCTCCCTAACATCGCCGACACCTAACTTCAATTATTAACCCCTAATCTGCCGACCGAATCTCGCCGATATTCTAATAAATGTATTAACCCCTAAAGCTAAGTCTAACCCTAACACTAACACCCCCCTAAATTAAATATAATTTTAATCTAACGAAATTAATTAACTCTTATTAAATAAATTATTCCTATTTAAAGCTAAATACTTACCTGTAAAATAAATCCTAATATAGCTACAACATAAATTATAATTATATTATAGCTATTTTAGGATTAATATTTATTTTACAGGTAACTTTGTATTTATTTTAACCAGGTACAATAGCTATTAAATAGTTAAGAACTATTTAATAGCTAAAATAGTTAAAATAATTACAAATTTACCTGTAAAATAAATCCTAACCTAAGTTACAATTAAACCTAACACTATACTATAAATAAATTACTAAAGTACAAAAAATAAAAAAGAACTAAGTTACAAAAAATAAAAAAATATTTACAAACATAAGAAAAATATTACAACAATTTTAAACTAATTACACCTACTCTAAGCCCCCTAATAAAATAACAAAGCCCCCCCAAAATAAGAAAAATGCCCTACCCTATTCTAAATTACTAAAGTTCAAAGCTCTTTTACCTTACCAGCCCTGAACAGGGCCCTTTGCGGGGCATGCCCCAAGAAGTTCAGCTCTTTTGCCTGTAAAAAAAAACATACAATACCCCCCCCCAACATTACAACCCACCACCCACATACCCCTAATCTAACCCAAACCCCCCTTAAATAAACCTAACACTAAGCCCCTGAAGATCATCCTACCTTGTCTTCACCTCACCGGGTATCACACCAATCCGTCCTGGCTCCGATATCTTCATCCAACCCAAGCGGGGGCTAGACATCCACTGAAGAAGTCCAGAAGAGGGTCCAAAGTCTTCATCCTATCCGGGAAGAAGAGTAGATCCGGACCGGCAACCATCATCTTCCAAGCGGCATCTTCTATCTTCATCCGATGAGGACCGGCTCCATCCTGAAGACCTCCACCGCGGACCCATCTTCATCCGGCGACGTCCAACTGAAGAATGACGGTTCCTTTAAGGGACGTCATCCAAGATGGCGTCCCTCGAATTCCGATTTGCTGATAGGATTCTATCAGCCAATCGGAATTAAGGTAGGAATATTCTGATTGGCTGATGGAATCAGCCAATCAGAATCAAGATCAATCCGATTGGCTGATCCAATCAGCCAATCAGATTGAGCTCGCATTCTATTGGCTGATCGGAACAGCCAATAGAATGCGAGCTCAATCTGATTGGCTGATTGGATCAGCCAATTGGATTGGATGTCTAGCCCCCGCTTGGGTTGGATGAAGATATCGGAGCCAGGACGGATTGGTGTGATACCCGGTGAGGTGAAGACAAGGTAGGATGATCTTCAGGGGCTTAGTGTTAGGTTTATTTAAGGGGGGTTTGGGTTAGATTAGGGGTATGTGGGTGGTGGGTTGTAATGTTGGGGGGGGTATTGTATGTTTTTTTTTACAGGCAAAAGAGCTGAACTTCTTGGGGCATGCCCCGCAAAGGGTCCTGTTCAGGGCTGGTAAGGTAAAAGAGCTTTGAACTTTAGTAATTTAGAATAGGGTAGGGCATTTTTTTTATTTTGGGGGGCTTTGTTATTTTATTAGGGGGCTTAGAGTAGGTGTAATTAGTTTAAAATTGTTGTAATATTTTTCTTATGTTTGTAAATATTTTTTTATTTTTTGTAACTTAGTTCTTTTTTATTTTTTGTACTTTAGTTAGTTTATTTCATTGTAGTTATTTGTAGGTATTGTATTTAATTTATTTATTGATAGTGTAGTGTTAGGTTGAATTGTAGGTATTTGTAGGTATTTTATTTAATTAATTTATTGATAGTGTAGTGTTAGGTTTAATTGTAACTTAGGTTAGGATTTATTTTACAGGTAAATTTGTAATTATTTTTAACTATTTTAGCTATTAAATAGTTCTTAACTATTTAATAGCTATTTTACCTGGTTAAAATAAAAACAAAGTTACCTGTAAAATAAATATTAATCCTAAAATAGCTATAATATAATTATAATTTATATTGTAGCTATATTAGGATTTATTTTACAGGTAAGTATTTAGCTTTAAATAGGAATAATTTATTTAATAAGAGTTAATTAATTTCGTTAGATTTAAATTATATTTAATTTAGGGGGGTGTTAGTGTTAGGGTTAGACTTAGCTTTAGGGGTTAATACATTTATTAGAATAGCGGTGAGCTCCAGTCGGCAGATTAGGGGTTAATAATTGAAGTTAGGTGTTGGCGATGTTAGGGAGGGCAGATTAGGGGTTAATACTATTTATTATAGGGTTAGTGAGGCGGATTAGGGGTTAATAACTTTATTATAGTAGCGCTCAGGTCCGCTCGGCAGATTAGGGGTTAATAAGTGTAGGCAGGTGGAGGCGACGTTGTGGGGGGCAGATTAGGGGTTAATAAATATAATATAGGGGTCGGCGATGTTAGGGCAGCAGATTAGGGGTACATAGGGATAATGTAAGTAGCGGCGGTTTACGGAGCGGCAGATTAGGGGTTAATAATAATATGCAGGTGTCAGCGATAGCGGGGGCGGCAGATTAGGGGTTAATAAGTGTAAGGCTAGGGGTGTTTAGACTCGGGGTACATGTTAGGGTGTTAGGTGCAGACGTAGGAAGTGTTTCCCCATAGACAACAATGGGGCTGCGTTAGGAGCTGAACGCGGCTTTTTTGCAGGTGTTAGGTTTTTTTTCAGCTCAAACAGCCCCATTGTTTTCTATGGGGGAATCGTGCACGAGCACGTTTTTGAGGCTGGCCGCGTCCGTAAGCAACTCTGGTATCGAGAGTTGAAGCTGCGTTAAATATGCTCTACGCTCCTTTTTTGGAGCCTAACGCAGCCTTTATGTGGACTCTCAATACCAGAGTTATTTTTATGGTGCGGCCAGAAAAAAGCCGGCGTTAGCTTTTCGGGTCATTACCGACAAAACTCTAAATCTAGCGGTTGGTCAGCAACTGAAGCACAGCATTTGGCAAAGTATTAATAAAAACAGACTGGGTTATTAACTTGAAAACTGCAGGATTTAGCAATCTGTTAACCCAGAATGTGCCTGGTCAGCAAACTGAGAAGTGAAGGACATGACTTGCTAAACTTATATTCAGGAACAAGCTGGGTCAGCCACTTAAGAACAGATGGGCAGACTTTACACAAGAGCAGGAGCTTATTACATGAAGTAAACACTGGGATGTGTCTCAGAAATATACAGCAATGTCATGTGACTAATCATCTCCCTGTTTGGTACCACTGAGCCTTAAAGGGACAGTTTACCCTCATTTTCAAATAATTGCATGTAATAGACACTACCATAAAGAAGAATGTGCACAGATACTGATATACAAATCCAGCATAAAACCTTTTAAATACTTATTTAGAAGCTCCCAGATTAGCACTGTTGATGAGGTTAGGCTTAGACACCCACTGAAAGGGGCTGGGAAAGCAGAAAGAGCAGAAACTCCCCCGTCCCCTGCATATCAAAAGACCCATTACCCAAACAGGAGAAAGCGCGAGTCTGTAGACCTGGGTCTACATCTGATACTTTAGGACTTGTTTAGGAGTCTTAAAATCAGCACAATGCTAATAAAAATCAGCAAAACTATTAATTGTTACAAGAACAACCCCAGATGGGCTCTATAAAAAGATCATCTACAAAACATTTATGCAAAGAAAAAGCTAGTGTACAATGTGCCTTTAAGCCAGACACTAGTCTTGCAAACAAGGTAGCTAGGAGCCTGTTAGCGGCTGCCTCTGAATTCCATCAACTTGCAGGTGCAAAATAAATGCGGTCAGACCTGAGCAGAGCATTGACGCTGAACCATCACAACATGGACTCTACAATACAGAATTAAAAAATGGCAGAAAAATTAACCAATATCCTCAAACTACTTGTAAATATAACAATGTTAATAACTACAGATGTGAGTCTGTATCAAGCATAACGTGCTATTTAATCCCTACAATGTCAAACACAGCTGTCTGTACAGTAAATAACAGGGATGGGCGAATGTGCTTAAAGTGCAATTCGTTTGGTAGAATGTATAGTCCTGTGGCCAATCGAATGTTGATAAGAATAAAAATCCATTAAAATTCAGTAATCGAATGTTACTTTTGTTTTCAAATGTTCATAGTAAAATGGAATATCCACATTTGAAATTTTGAATGTAACAAATAGCAAATACTATTCAGAAGTTCAATAGTTCATATGGCAGAGCATTTAGTAAATTGATACATAAAATATACAAATATACAAATATTGCATAGTTTGAATATTACATTTAAAGAGAACATTAGAAATACTTTTACAAATTTATGTATTCAAATTTTCAAATTTGAATATTGCATAATTCAAATCGAATTATTGTACAAATTTGAATTGAATATTACATTTAAAGAAAGCATTAGAAATACTATTGCATTAAATTAATGTTAGAATGTTGTGCAAACATTCCAAATTCAAAACGAATGAACAAATGGGTTAAAATTCGTTTTAATTTTTGAATGTTGAAAAACATTCGCTCATTGCTAGTAAATAGCTGTGAGATGAAAAATACCCAGCACATGCTAAATATCTTCTATACAATATTACCAGCTAGATGTAAATGAACAATAGTTAAGGGGACAGTCTACTTGAAAATGTTTATTGTTTAAAAAGATAGATAATCCCTTTATTACCCATTGCCCAGTTTTGCATAACCAACACAGTTATATTAATATACTTTTTACCTCTGTGATTACCTTGTATCTAAGCCTCTGCAGACTGCTCCTTATCTCAGTTATATTAATACACTTTTTACCTCTGTGATTACCTTGTATCTAAGCCTATGCAGACTGCTCCTTATCTCAGTTATGGATCTAGACAAATCAGAATAGAGGGCGCCACATAGTGCAGATCAGAAGGTAAATAATATAACATGCAAAGAGGACATAAGAATCCTACTCACAATAAGTAAAGCACAGATGTGCAAAACCAGCAATCCGGAACCACTCGTCGTCCGGTAGACCGATAGATGTTTATCACAAGGGTAGATCCTCGTCTCACCAGGGAGAGTCCAGGGATACTCAGGGATGTTTGAACAGAAGTCAGTCCACAATAAAGGAATCCAGCAATGACCAGTCTCACGCCTCAGGCAGCTGGAAGGGAGACTAGAGCAACTCCAAAAAAAAAGGGAGGTCAACGGTTCAAAAGATAAAGAGGTCGGCAGCAAGTGAGGAGATGGTTAAATCTTAAAATTTATTTAAAATGATAAAAACAAAAGCAACGCGTTTCTCAGTGTAACACACTGTTTCATCAGGCTGTATAACAAACAAACTCACAGCTGCCATATTTAAACCCTAAACAACCAATCAGAAAGAAGAAAAAATGCACGCCCTTACTAGGTCGTACCAAGTACATATAGGGGGAGTGGTAGAGAATAAAATGGTTAAAATTTGAATATACAACATGTAAAGATCTAAACATAACATATAATATACTAAACAGTTAATAAACTATATACTTACTCCAATAGACAAACAATCACCTTTAAAGTTTATAATATAATAAATTAGTTCTTGCAGTAAATATATATATAGCACCAGACCAAATAAACTGTTAATGGTACATCCCAATAGTTAATGAGATGGGATATTAGAAACATGTTTATTTATTTTGAAAATAAGGATTAATGTTAGTATTGCTACTAAGAGCTGTTTATTGAGGAAAGATAAAAATAAAGATTGATTATATCACCATATGTGATAGAAATATAGAGTGTTCTATAAATCTGCTTTAATGTGATGTCATGTGCAAACAGAGAGAGGAGGGGGAGGAACGGGATGTGTGTTGTGCATAGGTGATATGGAATAGGAGCAACAAAGCTAAAGATACCAAGCTAACTTGACTACTTTACTAGGAAGCTGGAGATAAATTTATTAAACAAATATTGATACAATAATGAGAGTGTTCTGCTGAGTCAATTCCGTGATATTTACGAATACTGTGTTGCCTAGGCAACAGGGGGAGTGAAGACAACAACGGTGTCAGTGTATAGGGGCGTGATATGTTAAACATATATAAAGATCCGGATAACAGTGTGTGTAAATGACTACGTCCAAATCTATATTGGATTAATGATAAAACTTGAGGGAGTTGCATGTAATCAATGTTAACACATAAAGCCGCAATCATAACAATAACGGCTTGTCGGCTAAAGGGAGTAATAATATACATAAGGGCAGTGACTCATAGGGGTGTGTGTGGGGATCTGCCAATCCACCGCCAGTGGGACAATGCATAATAGGAAATACTGGCCAATGGCTGTTAATATACCAGTGACCAATAGAAAACTACCATTATCGAGTGACAATACATGATAGATAGTGGAGAGATAACAAGTGTGTAATGGACAAAATTAACGCTGTATTAGGGGCAATTATAATAAAGAGAAAAAAAGAGAAAAATGATAAGGATAAAGGAAAATGCGAGTCATCATCAAAAATATAAATAATAATAATTAAATGAGAGCTAGTACAGAGGCTGCATGCAGCAGTGGTCACATACTCTTAAGGATACCCTATGTGAATCACTATATAATAGAATGCTGGGAATGTGACTAAATACCAAATGGTGCTCAATGGTTAAAAGGAAATCACTATGTGATAATATTACAGTTGATGAGGTCCCTAAATGTCGGAGGTGGCAAAATGGTGAAGAATACAAAGAGGCGACGAATGTGGTGGCCACCACTGTGTATGTGACTATGGGATATATATTTTTCCCTTTAAATATCACAAAAAAAAGATGTATATATTCTACTAAACACTCTCAAAGGAGAGATATATAATGGAATTTGAAGGGGAGATAAGGCCAGGAAAGGGAAAAAAAAGAGCCAAAGGGAGTATGAGAGTCAGTGTGTTAACAAGGGGGGGGGGGGGGGTATGTGTGTGATGTAATGTGAGTGGGACCAACTAGTGGAAATGATACTGTGTCCAATTATATATATGGAATAAATAGCTATAGGGAATAAAAGATAAAATTAACAATGTAATTCATCTCATGATGACATAAGATGTGTCAAGGCTCAGGGGGCTGAAGTCAACTGATGGCAATTGATTAATAATCTGAAAAATATATATAAGTGAGTAAATGAAAAGATACGACGAAACATCAAAAAGCTGCTAGGTCCATATTAAGGTTGAGACCAGAGGGAAACAGGGTCTTAAGTTTATAGATCCAGTATGTTTCCCTCTGTCTCAACCTATTATATCTGTTGTATAAATGAGAATGGGGAATCGATTCCAGAGGACATATGCTAAATGTGTTCATAATACTGTTGTGTGAATTATTGCAATGTCTGGGGACACTATGATTAGGAACTTTGTTCTTGATATTTCTTAGATGTTCATTCCATCTGTTCCTAATAAGCCTACAAGTACGGCCAACATATTGAATCCCACAGAGATTGCAAGTTAATAAGTATATTACATATACAGATGTGCAAGTCAAGAATTGATGAATATTATATGATTTTTTGGTAATATTCGATAAAAAAGTTTTGCACCCTGGCTGAATGTATTTACACATATTGCATTTTTTGAGACGGCATTTCCCTATGCCTTTTATTTTAGATGGTATTTTAGAATTGGATCTTTGAGTAGTCTTGTGAACCACCACCTTACTAGGTGCTAAAACACTTTTTAGTGTAGGGGCTCGTTTAAAAACACATTTCGGTTCATGGTCCACAAGCTTTCCTAGAATAGGATCTTTTTTAACCAAATTCCAATGTTTCTTAATGATGTGTTTGATTTTACTATGGTTGACATTGAATTGGGTAATAAAAGTTGAATTACATTGATCTGTTGTCTTATTGTTATTACTCCCCCTATATGTACTTGGTACGACCTAGTAAGGGCGTGCATTTTTTCTTCTTTCTGATTGGTTGTTTAGGGTTTAAATATGGCAGCTGTGAGTTTGTTTGTTATACAGCCTGATGAAACAGTGTGTTACACTGAGAAACGCGTTGCTTTTGTTTTTATCATTTTAAATAAATTTTAAGATTTAACCATCTCCTCACTTGCTGCCGACCTCTTTATCTTTTGAACCGTTGACCTCCCTTTTTTTTTGGAGTTGCTCTAGTCTCCCTTCCAGCTGCCTGAGGCGTGAGACTGGTCATTGCTGGATTCCTTTATTGTGGACTGACTTCTGTTCAAACATCCCTGAGTATCCCTGGACTCTCCCTGGTGAGACGAGGATCTACCCTTGTGATAAACATCTATCGGTCTACCGGACGACGAGTGGTTCCGGATTGCTGGTTTTGCACATCTGTGCTTTACTTATTGTGAGTAGGATTCTTATGTCCTCTTTGCATGTTATATTATTTACCTTCTGATCTGCACTATGTGGCGCCCTCTATTCTGATTTGTCTAGATCCTTTTCACTTGTGTCGTGGCGTGACACCCTAGAGGAGCGGCCCTTCCATCCGGATTTTTCACTTCTGGAACCTTACGCTACGGACATCAAGGACTTTCCCTTCCTATGCCATTCCATACTGGACTGATTGTTTGTATATCATAGTTATCATACTGTGTATATTACTGTCTTTAGCTAATTATTGACATATATATCAGATTCTATCACCAGTTATTGTTTGTCACTCCTAGGCGCCTCTTTTTAGTACTATAGTGACACAAGTTGTCACTACAGTACTTGTTTGCTTATATTTAGTATCTTGCCATTTTCTCCAAGTGAGCAGCCAGGATGTTGTCTATTAATGAGCGTAACAACAAGAGATTATTGTTAGGGTCTAATAGCAACTCTGTGGTGAGTAATGATTCTATGAATGAACATACCACTGAAGTGCCTATTCAGACCATGTTTTTTAGATTAGAAGAGCAGCTCAAGAATGAGTGCAGACATTGGTGGGACCTTGACACCTTAAGGAAATACTTAAATTTGAAACAAATACCAAGGGGTCTGCGATTATTCAAGAGCTGCTCTTTTAAAGACAATTCTGCTTTGCTGTCCGAATGGGAAACAGCACTAAATGAATGCTCTTTCAAGTTTATTAATATACTAATATCACATAGAGAGAAGCTTGTTAATGAGGCAAGTAAAGAAATTGAAGCAATACAAAAACAGTTACAAACTGTACAAAATAATGAAAAATATGAAGGACTTAACCAACTAGTACTAGATAGGATTGATAAATATGAACAAGATATTATTAATCTCAAAAACAAGAAACTGGCTAGGGACAATGAGGACTATACACAAGGTGTAGTATACACATATATGAAAAAAAACACAACAGGGAAGTAACATCACTAATCGAAGAGAAGAATTGTCAACAGCCCAAACACCGGCTGCTGGGTCTTCATCAAACACACAAGAATGGACATTAGTAGACAAACCTCGCAATAGACATAGAAATAACAATTATCGTAATTATTATAATCATTATCCTAATCACCACTATGAACCTAGAGAAGAGTTCCAAAGGGACAACTATACGCCCAGGAACTATTCCAATCATTCAAATAGAAACAATTACCACTATAATAGGAATTATCATACTAACGAACCACATAGAGGATTATCACACTATGTAGGTCCCAACAGACACAATGATTTCAATAGATATGAATCGAATAATAGATTTGAAATTTTGAGAGACAATACTCCTGTGAGACCTGACACCCATTCCAATTCTAGATCTGAACACCATTATGGTCCCAGGCATTTCAATAACTCCACATACCGACCTAATTCTAATACTCATACTAATTCAAATACTCATACTAATTTCCATCATAAACAGAACAGTTATCATCATAATAACACACATGATAACCAATCATATATCAATAGACAGAATCAGAATTATAATCTACCAAACTCAAATCATAACTATCATTCTCGTCCTTCTAATCATAGTTCCTCTTTGGATACATTATCCAGACCTAGGGTAGATGATCAGCTTTATGATCAACCTTCTACGTCTACCAATACAGCTTTATTTGGAAGAGAGAATGAAACTTATGATCAGTCTTTTTTAGACAGGCGCCCGAAATTGAGATCCCATCAACCGAAAATAGCAGAGTTTCTGCAACCATTAGTTACCAATACCCCAAATCAGAGGGGAAAAAGGGCCCACGAAGACGTGGAAACAGAGGACGAAAATCAACCGTCAAAAAGAATAGACTACAGAAACTAGCCAGTGGTATTTTTAATTTATCTTCTCACCAACTATCCAATGACGAAATTAGAGTCCTAGGGAAAGGTTTGTCCTTCAGCCCATCTAATTCCCACAACATGTTCGAATTATATGTGGATGTTAACAGGTTTATTAGGAAACTGTCTTTGCAGAAATATTTTGCAGAGAAAAAAATCAAACTTGATGCCTGTCCTATATTAACTGATAGAATGGACACCAGAATATCCCAGGATATAGTGTACTATGAACCACAAAATTTGACAGATCATCTTTTGGATGATTATGTCCATACTGATCTCAAAAGGAAATCCAACTTTACCCCTGTTCTAAAGAACAATGTTCATATAGAACTGTTTAAAGAATATATTTTAGAGGATCTAGAGAAACTACCCAAAACTGCTCATTTTAAAAATCATAATTTAAATTCATGTGAGATGAAAGCACTTAAAACCCTTAAAAATAATTCCAGTCTGGTGATCCGCCAGGCGGACAAGGGGGGGGGTATTGTCCTGCAGGACTTATCAGATTATCTACTTGAGGCTAATAAGATTTTGGGTGATAATAGGTACTACAAAAAGCTTTATTATGATCCTACTGAAAAATATCTTAAGATTCTATCAGGCATTATAAATTTTGGATATCAGGAAGGTATTATAACTTTAATTGAAAAGAATTTTCTAATTCCTGTTAAACCCAATTGTGCCTTTTATTATCATCTTCCGAAGGTGCACAAAAATACTCAGTGCCCCCCAGGAAGACCCATTATTGCCGGCATTGGAAGCCTGACAGATAATGTATCTGCATACGTCAATTGGTTTCTTCAGCGTTATGTCGTCACTCTGGATTCATACATCAAGGATTCTCCTGACCTGATCAAAAAATTGGAACAGATCAGACCTAGTGAGAATATGATGTGGATCTCTTGTGACGTACACGCTTTATACTCCAATATACAACACCACCTGGGTATTCAAGCAGTTTCCAAGTTTTTGTTAGATGATCAGTATATTCCCACACTTCAGAAAGAATTCATTCTGCAACTAATTTCCTTTATATTAAAACATAATTATTTTGTCTATCAAGATGAGTTTTATTTACAGATACTGGGTACTGCCATGGGGACCAGGTTCGCCCCGAGTTTTGCCAACCTTTTTATGGGCATATTTGAGGAACAATACATCTATAATTCCTCGCACGGGGCGAACCTGGTCTTCTATGGCAGATACATAGATGATCTTATATTTTTATGGGAAGGTGATTTCACCTCTGCTGAAACATTTGTACAATATCTTAATTCCAATCAAATGGGGTTAACCTTTTCCAGTTCTATCGAACCCAAGTCAATAGTATTTTTAGACCTATGTTTGACTTTCTCCAATGACAATAGAATCACCACCACTACACATTTTAAAACTGTTGATTGTAATAGCTATTTGAACTACCATAGTAATCATTATAGTTCATGGCTTAATAACATTCCATATGGACAATTCAAGAGAATACGTAGGAATTGCAGTCATATTGAAGACTATGAACAACAAAGCCTTATTCTCAAAGCTAGATTTGAAGAAAAAGGTTACCCTAAATCATTAATTGATACCGGTTATGAACGTGCCAGATCTGATAATAGGGATTCATATTTTTCAAACAACAAAAACAGTAATAACAATAAGACAACAGATCAATGTAATTCAACTTTTATTACCCAATTCA
Organism: Bombina bombina; assembly: GCF_027579735.1. NCBI lineage: Eukaryota > Metazoa > Chordata > Amphibia > Anura > Bombinatoridae > Bombina > Bombina bombina. The sequence goes on along the minus strand of NC_069499.1, from coordinate 28,975,848 downwards.
ATGTCAACCATAGTAAAATCAAACACATCATTAAGAAACATTGGAATTTGGTTAAAAAAGATCCTATTCTAGGAAAACTTGTGGACCATGAACCGAAATGTGTTTTTAAACGAGCCCCTACACTAAAAAGTGTTTTAGCACCTAGTAAGGTGGTGGTTCACAAGACTACTCAAAGATCCAATTCTAAAATACCATCTAAAATAAAAGGCATAGGGAAATGCCGTCTCAAAAAATGCAATATGTGTAAATACATTCAGCCAGGGTGCAAAACTTTTTTATCGAATATTACCAAAAAATCATATAATATTCATCAATTCTTGACTTGCACATCTGTATATGTAATATACTTATTAACTTGCAATCTCTGTGGGATTCAATATGTTGGCCGTACTTGTAGGCTTATTAGGAACAGATGGAATGAACATCTAAGAAATATCAAGAACAAAGTTCCTAATCATAGTGTCCCCAGACATTGCAATAATTCACACAACAGTATTATGAACACATTTAGCATATGTCCTCTGGAATCGATTCCCCATTCTCATTTATACAACAGATATAATAGGTTGAGACAGAGGGAAACATACTGGATCTATAAACTTAAGACCCTGTTTCCCTCTGGTCTCAACCTTAATATGGACCTAGCAGCTTTTTGATGTTTCGTCGTATCTTTTCATTTACTCACTTATATATATTTTTCAGATTATTAATCAATTGCCATCAGTTGACTTCAGCCCCCTGAGCCTTGACACATCTTATGTCATCATGAGATGAATTACATTGTTAATTTTATCTTTTATTCCCTATAGCTATTTATTCCATATATATAATTGGACACAGTATCATTTCCACTAGTTGGTCCCACTCACATTACATCACACACATACCCCCCCCCCCCCCCCTTGTTAACACACTGACTCTCATACTCCCTTTGGCTCTTTTTTTTCCCTTTCCTGGCCTTATCTCCCCTTCAAATTCCATTATATATCTCTCCTTTGAGAGTGTTTAGTAGAATATATACATCTTTTTTTGTGATATTTAAAGGGAAAAATATATATCCCATAGTCACATACACAGTGGTGGCCACCACATTCGTTGCCTCTTTGTATTCTTCACCATTTTGCCACCTCCGACATTTAGGGACCTCATCAACTGTAATATTATCACATAGTGATTTCCTTTTAACCATTGAGCACCATTTGGTATTTAGTCACATTCCCAGCATTCTATTATATAGTGATTCACATAGGGTATCCTTAAGAGTATGTGACCACTGCTGCATGCAGCCTCTGTACTAGCTCTCATTTAATTATTATTATTTATATTTTTGATGATGACTCGCATTTTCCTTTATCCTTATCATTTTTCTCTTTTTTTCTCTTTATTATAATTGCCCCTAATACAGCGTTAATTTTGTCCATTACACACTTGTTATCTCTCCACTATCTATCATGTATTGTCACTCGATAATGGTAGTTTTCTATTGGTCACTGGTATATTAACAGCCATTGGCCAGTATTTCCTATTATGCATTGTCCCACTGGCGGTGGATTGGCAGATCCCCACACACACCCCTATGAGTCACTGCCCTTATGTATATTATTACTCCCTTTAGCCGACAAGCCGTTATTGTTATGATTGCGGCTTTATGTGTTAACATTGATTACATGCAACTCCCTCAAGTTTTATCATTAATCCAATATAGATTTGGACGTAGTCATTTACACACACTGTTATCCGGATCTTTATATATGTTTAACATATCACGCCCCTATACACTGACACCGTTGTTGTCTTCACTCCCCCTGTTGCCTAGGCAACACAGTATTCGTAAATATCACGGAATTGACTCAGCAGAACACTCTCATTATTGTATCAATATTTGTTTAATAAATTTATCTCCAGCTTCCTAGTAAAGTAGTCAAGTTAGCTTGGTATCTTTAGCTTTGTTGCTCCTATTCCATATCACCTATGCACAACACACATCCCGTTCCTCCCCCTCCTCTCTCTGTTTGCACATGACATCACATTAAAGCAGATTTATAGAACACTCTATATTTCTATCACATATGGTGATATAATCAATCTTTATTTTTATCTTTCCTCAATAAACAGCTCTTAGTAGCAATACTAACATGAATCCTTATTTTCAAAATAAATAAACATGTTTCTAATATCCCATCTCATTAACTATTGGGATGTACCATTAACAGTTTATTTGGTCTGGTGCTATATATATATTTACTGCAAGAACTAATTTATTATATTATAAACTTTAAAGGTGATTGTTTGTCTATTGGAGTAAGTATATAGTTTATTAACTGTTTAGTATATTATATGTTATGTTTAGATCTTTACATGTTGTATATTCAAATTTTAACCATTTTATTCTCTACCACTCCCCCTATATGTACTTGGTACGACCTAGTAAGGGCGTGCATTTTTTCTTCTTTCTGATTGGTTGTTTAGGGTTTAAATATGGCAGCTGTGAGTTTGTTTGTTATACAGCCTGATGAAACAGTGTGTTACACTGAGAAACGCGTTGCTTTTGTTTTTATCATTTTAAATAAATTTTAAGATTTAACCATCTCCTCACTTGCTGCCGACCTCTTTATCTTTTGAACCGTTGACCTCCCTTTTTTTTTTGGAGTTGCTCTAGTCTCCCTTCCAGCTGCCTGAGGCGTGAGACTGGTCATTGCTGGATTCCTTTATTGTGGACTGACTTCTGTTCAAACATCCCTGAGTATCCCTGGACTCTCCCTGGTGAGACGAGGATCTACCCTTGTGATAAACATCTATCGGTCTACCGGACGACGAGTGGTTCCGGATTGCTGGTTTTGCACATCTGTGCTTTACTTATTGTGAGTAGGATTCTTATGTCCTCTTTGCATGTTATATTATTTACCTTCTGATCTGCACTATGTGGCGCCCTCTATTCTGATTTGTCTAGATCCTTTTCACTTGTGTCGTGGCGTGACACCCTAGAGGAGCGGCCCTTCCATCCGGATTTTTCACTTCTGGAACCTTACGCTACGGACATCAAGGACTTTCCCTTCCTATGCCATTCCATACTGGACTGATTGTTTGTATATCATAGTTATCATACTGTGTATATTACTGTCTTTAGCTAATTATTGACATATATATCAGATTCTATCACCAGTTATTGTTTGTCACTCCTAGGCGCCTCTTTTTAGTACTATAGTGACACAAGTTGTCACTACAGTACTTGTTTGCTTATCTCAGTTATATTAATACACTTTTTACCTCTGTGATTACCTTGTATCTAAGCCTCTGCAGACTGCTTCTTATCTCAGTTATATTAATATGCTTTGTACCTCTGTGATCACCTTGTATCTAAGCCTCTGCAGAGCAGACTGCCCCTTATCTCAGTTATATTAATATACTTTTTAGCTCTGTGATTACCTTGTATCTAAGCCTCTGCAGACTGCCCCTTATCTCAGTTATATTAATATACATTTTACTTCTGTGATCACCCTGTATCTAAGCCTCAGCAAACTGCCCCCTTATTTCAGTTCTTTTGACAGATTCACATTTTATCCAATCAGCGCCCTCTCATAAGTAACTCCGCAGGAGTGAGCACAATGTTATCTATATGACACACATGAACTAGCACTGTCTAGCTATGCAAAACTGTATAAACTGTACTGAGATAAGAGGCAGTCTTCAAGGGCTTAGAACTTAGCATATGAGCCTACCTAGGTTCAGCTTTCAACAAAGAATATCAAGGCAAATTTGATGATAAAAGTAAATTGGAAGGATGTTTAAAATTGCATGCCCTATCTGAATCATGAAAGTTTAATTTTGACTAGACTGTCCCTTTAAATGCAGGCTTTTACATTTAACAGTAGGAACAAACTATCAGTATAACTTGCACAGCAGCCTTGCAATGAATTAAATAGAACGATACAAAGAGTTGGCGTGTTTATTTTTCTGCTCTATTCTTAGGTTTGTATAATTAAAGTTCACCTGTTCGTATTCCCGGACCTTTTTATATATGATTCTTGGGAAGATATAGTATATCAGATTCAAATGGTTGTCATAGTTACTGAATTTCCCAGGGGAAGACAAAGTATGCATCAACTGATGGAAACATTTAGAAAAAGATTTCACAGGAAAATCACCCACCCACCCACTCTACGCCAACTTGAGAATTGTCTTTCTCTGAGCCTATTACGAAGCGCAGTATTTAGCGTGTGCAGCTGTCAGGTATTCACAGGCAGAATCCCCCAAAGGTAAATTCATCAAATTATTACATTTTCAGCAGATTGGGAAAATAAAACTGCAGATATTATTAAATCATTTGAGTGCTGGGATGTGGCTCCAGTATAACATTAAAGGGACATGCCACCCACATTTTTTCTTTTATTATTTAGAAAGAGAATGCAATGTTAAACATCTTTCTAATTTACTTATATTATCTAATTTATTTTATTCTCTTGATATTCTTTGATGGAAATCATATCTAGATATGCTCACTAGCTGCTGATTGGTTGCTGCACATAGAAGCATCATGTGATTGGCTCACCATATGCATTGCTTTTTCTTCAAATAAGGATATTTAAAAAATGAAGCAAAATAAATTATGGAAGTAAATTGTAATGTTGTTTAAATTTCTATTCTCTATCTGAATCATGAAAGAAAGATTTTGGGTTTAGTGGCCCTTTAAGCCTGGTGTGAATAGCAAAATCGTATTGATCACAAGTAGCCATAAACTCTGTGCTTAGAGTATTTTATTTTGTCACAAACAACAAACGCACAAAAGTTGCAAATGTTATTGGGCACAAATTCCCCAAACTTCTACAGGAACCAAAACTCACTGACCATATAGTCCCAACACTGAGGAACTGATATTCAAAACCTCGCCACCCAGGTGAGATATTCTAAGAAGTCTCATTGCTACGGCTACAAATATAAACATCAATTTTATCTTGAGAGATGTTTATGTTGCTATGTTGTGCTCTTTATGTGAAACAGAGACTCCTACATTATAATACAAGATCTATAAAAATCACAAAGATTTTGCGTGATTTTTCACCATGCCGGCAAGGTTCTTAACATCAGGCCCTAAGTATGAAGTTAACACAATTTTGCTTTGGTGTCAGCCGGTATATTAATAAAAAAAAACAAAGTCCAACTTTTCATTAAAGGGCCATACTACCCAAATGTTTAAACACTTGAAAGTGATGCAGCATAGCTGTAAAAAGCTGATTAGAAAATATCACCTGAACATCTCTATGTAAAAAAGAAAGATATTTTACCTCAAAAGTTCCTCAGTAGCCACCTCCCATTGTAAAGGATTTCTAAGCAGCATTTTAGTGTGTCTGTCCTGGGACATCTGAAGGGACTAGCATCGTGCACTCTCATATTATTTCACCAATAAGGTAAAGGAAGTTTACAATGAAATCTCATGAGAGTTAAGTCAAATCTCATGAGATCACAGTAAGAGTTCATGACCTCAGCACTGCTGATGCTGATTGGCTGCTGTTCATTTCTTCATTTTTTTTATTTTTTTTACCTGCAGCTGGGCAGCAGCTGAAGTAAAACTTTTTACACAGAACTTACTCTGCTGAGCTGAGGAGATTGTGAGGTAAAATATCTTCCTTTTTTACATAGAGATGCTCAGGGGATATTTTCCTGTCAGCTTTTTACAGTTATACTGCATCAGTTTCAAGTGATTTAGCTTATGAGTATTATGTCCCTTTTAAAGTCAGCAGAAAGAGCTTGGAAAATAAAAAGCAAGGTTTTTTTTAGTTGTCCGGTTATCGGTAAATAATAGTCTTTGTTCTCTGTGTCCTTTCTCACAGATGTCTGTTTCACACTCCACAATGTTAAGAAATGAAGTTGTGTGAATGCAGAAGGATCCCTTCTAGGACACTGCATGCTGGGAGATAACACTTCCCACAAGTGGCCAAT